>NC_091753.1:33721335-33723835 GCF_043380555.1 Nothobranchius furzeri | reverse complement strand
AGCTGTCTTTATTCTGGTCCATTACACACTGATGCTGTTATTCATGGCACCCAGAGCAAGGAAAGGTATAAACAAAAAACTCAAACAAAACCATAACTTTCATGGAAAGAGACACTTAACACACCTTGTTTATTTTTTACATTTTACAGATAATGCAAGTGTGTTCAAAGTGCAGCCCAGCAGCCATTTGCAGCCCTATTTCCTGTGGCCCCCATTTGCATTTCTAGAATGATGAATTTTGTCTGTCCGTTTGGTTCTCCATGTCGATCAACACTTTAGATTCTTACTGATATGCATGTTTTGGAACTACATGAGTACAAATTACAACTAAAATCAAAAACAATCTTGTGGTCCACAAGGACCAATAACATGATTTTTGCTCACATCGTGAAATGTTTGGACCCCCCTGCTCCCAGTGTTGGAAGGAGTACTTAAGTAAAAGTACAGATAAGGAGATAAAAAAAAACCTAAAGGTGGAATTATCCAAGAAATGTGTGTCTTAATTAAAAGCATTAAAGTACTTAAAAGTACAATGTACAAATTTTTAGAAAAGGAGTACAGTGTTTCCCCTACATGGGCTCAGTCATGGGGCTGCACCACAGCTGAAATTGCATTGCCATGACTGAGAAATCCCCCACACACACACACACAAACACACACACACACACACACACTCCCCCATACACTCTCACTGGAGATGCACGGAAGCAAAATGTTTTGCAAGCAGCACCACAGCTGGAGACATTTCTAGGAGAAACACTGGGAGCAAAATTTAAAAGTAGAGATGCACCGCTATACCAATATTAATATCGTTTCTATGGCTGATTACCAATATTTGACATTAATCTTCTGAAATCAGCAAATTTTTTATAGACTGAAAATCATGCAAACTGATGTTTTTAATGTCTTGATTTATTTCTATGAAGTGCATTTTGCAAACAAGATCACACACGTGCGCACGCGCGCGCGCACACACACACACACACACACACACACATTTAAGCTTCTGAGATGATTACCATCACTGTCCCATGACTAAACAATTACACCCCCCCCCCCCCCCCCCCCGAAACAGATAAACAAAGATAAACAAGAAGGAACAAATATTGGTTGTTAACATTGGGCCAGTTTCACTTGTCAGACCGATACCGATATTGGTGCCGATATATTGAGCATCCCTAGTAAAAAGTAGACGTCAAGAAAGTAATTTAAGTAAGATACTGAAAAACTGTACTTAATTACAGTAACAAAGTACTTGGACTTGATTACATTTCATCACTGGTTGTCTCTGGTCTGGGAACATCTTCGAATCCATCAGGAGGATGTGGAGAGTGTTGCTGAGGAGAGGGGAGTCTGTGTTTCATTCCTTAATCTGATTCAGTAACCAGTTCCTGGATAGGCATCCATCCATCCATCCATCCATCCATCCATCCATCCATCCATCCATCTATCCATTCTCAACCGCTTATCCAGAGTTGGGTCACTGGGGCAGCAGCCTAAGCCGAGATGCCCAGACTTCCCTCTCCCCAGCTACTTGGGCCAGCTCTTCCGGGGGAATCCCAAGGCGTTCGCCGAGAGACATAGTCCCTCCAACGTGTTCTGGGTCTTCCCTTCGGTCTCCTTCCAGTTGGACGAGCCCGAAAAACCTCACCAGGGAGGCGTCCAGGAGGCATCCTGATCAAATGCCCGAGCCACCTCAACTGGCTCCTCTCGACATGGATGAGCAGCAGGTCTACTCCGAGCCCCTCCTGGATGGAAAAGCTTCTCACCCTATCTCTAAGGGAGAGCCCAGAGAAAACTCACTTTGGCCGCTTGTTTTCGCGATTCTTGGATAAGTACAATAAGAATAATGAGTAGAGGATTTTCTTGTCCAAACATTGTTTAAGTGTCAGTCACAGGTTGTTTAAAACACATCAAGTTATTCTTCAAAACCATCTCAACATGCAGTAAAATCAAGAATATTTCTGGGTGACTGTGAAAAATACCAAATTTAAATGAATTCATTCTACTTCGAAATAAAATCTGTTCAAGGGAAAACTCAAGACAGTTTCTTGTTTTGGGGTCTGTTTCTAAACCCCCAGAAGCATTTTGTTTGTGTCCTAATTGTGTCACACGTGATCAGGCTGTTTCTCTGGGAAAACATTTGAATCAGGAATGATATTTATTTCATGACTCATTTTGGCGCCTCTGAAAAGACGGCTGTATGCCACACTGGGATCACTCTGTCAGATCATCTTCATGACGGAGACGTGTGATTCCACTAAAAGCTTCATCACAGCTCATGATATTAATGGACCATGTGAAAGATCAGTTCTTATTTCCTCCTAAAATCACTGTGATTATGTCTTTAAGCCTTTTTAATCTGCTCTGTTTACATCAGCCCATGGTTGTTTATCTTTAAACGATGACACCATGTCAAACCGCATACAATTTAAACAATAACCTTTCTTTCTTTGCAGATTTGCATAAATAACTGTCACCACCATGTGTCAAAAGGTTG
>NC_091753.1:33666335-33718835 GCF_043380555.1 Nothobranchius furzeri | reverse complement strand
TTTCTTCATTTTCAGGCTAGATTGTCAAAGAACAAGGGTGTGCTCTGTCCCTTTTTGACTCCTGGTAACAAAATTGTCAGTAAATGGAAGAAGCTGAGGATGTTTAACTTCTTCCTCAAAACAGAGGATGTTACAGCTGCTGGCAGTAGCTTATGTGAGTCGCCATGGTAACCGAACACCTGTCTGTTTCTTCTTGACAAGCACAGTTTTAACCTGTGAGTCATGTAGCCCTGTATTAGATGGCTAATATTTTCTAATCATTACTTTTTTTTCTGCAATGAACATTGAATTATTGCCAAAAGATAGATCAGCCTTCATGCCGGACTTCAAAACATCAGCTCCTTCCTCACAACTACAACAGCCACGCAGCAACACGCTTCACTACCCCCTCCGTCAGCTGCTAGACTAACTCAGATGCATCAAGCTTATTTAATGTTGTTGTAGTTTTCTGATCTTAAGATATAACAGATATCACCTGCTGTTAGATGCAAGAGCCACAGGAATAACAAAATTTTGGGTGAGTTATAGTTAGCAAGATGCACCAATCTCTTACTTTCTTATGTATTTTACAAATAAACAGCCATCTTTTAAAAAGTTTCTAAATGCAATGAATTAGAATCTGGAGCAAACCCTTATTTTCTTTCTATTTTTTGCAGCAAAAACATGAATAAATGTAAATTTTCTTGTTTGTGTTTGACTTTTTGGGCACTCTGACTGAATTCCACACTTGAAAAATGTTTAAATCATTAATGCTGCATGTGCGACCCGCCAAAATAAAGGTCAGTACATTAAAACTCATAGCTGCGTTCACAGGTCAAATTTAACAAATATGTCAATAGTTAACATGTGACTCAGAAACAAGCGTGTGTGGCTCATTGAGATGACTGATGTGTTGACCCGTTCAGTCAGCAATTAATTTAACTAAGTAATTTTACATTAAAAGTGATAATAATCCCTTCATCTGACTGAAACAACAATTTACTGTTTATATTCCTGCTGCTTTCTTATCTTTTTATGATAACATTTACTTTTCACAAACGTTGCTGCTAACTGAAATGAAAAAAATTGGCAGATCCTTGCTGAGCATGAAGGACTTCATACAGTGAGGTTCTAATCAGAAGGAGCAGCGGGTCTACTCCAAGCCCCTCCTGAATGACCAAGCTTCTCACCCTATCTCTAAGGGAGAGCCCAGCCA
Organism: Nothobranchius furzeri; assembly: GCF_043380555.1. Lineage (NCBI taxonomy): Eukaryota > Metazoa > Chordata > Actinopteri > Cyprinodontiformes > Nothobranchiidae > Nothobranchius > Nothobranchius furzeri. The sequence continues at coordinate 33,717,640 of NC_091753.1, read as the reverse complement.
CTCTTCGGAGAAAATTCATTTTGGCCGCTTGTATCCGCGATCTTGTTCTTTCGGTCACTACCCAAAGTTCATGACCATAGGTGAGGGTAGGAACGTAGATCGACCGGTAAATCGAGAGCTTCGCCTTCTGACATAGCTCTCTCTTCACCATGACAGACCGGTACAACGCCCGCATCACTGCAGATGCAGCACCAATCCCCCTATTGATCTCACGCTCCAGTTTTCCCTCACTCGTGAACAAGACCCTGAGATACTTAAACTCCTCCACTTGTGGCAGGACCTCATCCCTGACCCGGAGAAGACATTCTACCGTTTTCCGAATCAAGACCATGGTCTCAGATTTAGAGGAGCTGATTCTCATCCCAGCTGCTTCACACTCGGCTGCGAACCGCTCCAGCGGAAGCTGAAGATCACGTTCTGATGAAGCCAATAGGACCACATCATCTGCAAAAAGCAGAGACCCGATCCTCAGGCCACCAAGACGGATGCCCTCCACACCTTGGCTGCGCCTAGAAATCCTCTCCATAAAGGTTATGAACAGAATCGGTGACAAAGGGCAGCCTTGGCGGAGTCCAACTCTTACTGGGAATGAGCTCCGTGGTCTCACCAAACTCCTCCCATGCCCGGGTTTTTGCCTTGGCGACCACCCGAGCTGCATTCCGCTTGGACTGCCGGTACCTGTCAGCTGCCTCTGGAGTCCCACAGGCCAAGAAGACCTGATAGGACTCTTTCTTCAGCTTGACAGCATACCTAACCACCGGTGTCCACCAGCGGGTTCGGGGGTTGCCACCACGACAGGCACCGACGATCCTGCGACCACAGCTCCGGTCGGCCGCCTCAACAATGGAGGCACAGAACAGGGTCCATTCAGACTCAATGGCCCCCGCCTCCCCCGGAACATTTTGGAAGTTCTGTCTGAGGTGGGAATTGAAGCTCCTTCTGACAGGAGACTCTGCCAGACATTCCCAGCAGACCTTCGCGATACGTTTGGGCCTGCCTGGTCTGACCGGCATCCTCCCCCACCATCACTACCCCACTCAACTTTTCTTTCAGACAATTTTCCCAGTAGAAATGTTCAAGTTAAACCAGAATTAGTATTTAATACTGTCATGAAGTCATTCCACCTGTCAGGATTGTTCAAGTGTGAAAACAACATTCTGATTCTATCCAGTTTGACTCAATTCATTTTAGTTTATTGAAGTTTCTAACCCAATCTCCAATTAGATTAATCTTAAAGGTTTTAACTACAAAACTATTAAAGTTCCTGTAAGTCTGGTTAAGTCTAACCTAATCAAAAGTAAATCATATCCAATGAATTCATGCATATTTGATATCATTTTTTATACTTTGCACAAGAAACTGTGGATTGTTTAGATTCTTTTCCTTTTTAGACTCAAACTCTTGTTTCTGCACAAAAAGAAATCCCTAAAAGTTTTTGTTGCCACCAGCTCTTAGGGATGTTAATGAAGTGATGAAACTGTGACTAAATACTTAGGTCATGAGCCATTTTTCACACACTAAGGCTGTTTGAGAGAACTGGATCCAGAAATGTTCACACATTTGGCTCGCAGCAGAAGACTGTGATGAAGGTATTCTCTCACAGCGGGGAGAGGAACCACTGGGTTAGAGAACAGATTATGATGCAAAATGTGGGCTTTGAAAATCACAAAAAGCTTCTTTGATGATACAAATTATGTACTTGAATGCATCTGCAACATCACTACGTGAATGGAAAGTAACAGAGGTCAGCACAAGGTGCAGGATGGGTTAAACACCACCTGCAACACTCGCACCTTCTCTCTCTCTCTCAGGCATCTTCCTGAGCTGTTAGAAATTACTCAGTTTTATTAAAACGTCTGACTGGTAGAGTGCTGCACTTATCCTGAGAGAACCCTGAACCTGGAAGTCCCACAGGAGCTTGACTCTCTCGTTCTCAACCACCTTAGGGGGCATTTCCCACTTTGACTGTGGGTCTTCCAGTCCATACTCTGCACGGATGTTTTTGTACACGATGCCAGCCACTTGGTTGTGGCGTTCCATGTTTGCTTTCCCGGCCAGCATCTTACACCCTGCAGGTATGTGGTGGACTGTCTCAGGGGCCTCTGCATGGCCTACACACCTTGGGTCTTGTCAGGTGTGGTAGATCTTGGCCTCTGCTGCTCTGGTGTTCAGGGCGTGTTCCTGTGCAGCCATGATGAGTGCCTCTTTGCTGTCCTTCAGACCAGCTCTTTCTAGCTATTGGTAGGATTTCTTGATATCAGCTACTTCATTGTACTGTCTGTGGTACATACCATGTAGGGGTTTGTCTCCCCACAATGGTATTTCCATCATCTCCTCCTCTGTTCGCCATTGTCTGAGACATCCATTGAGCACATCATCTGCAGGGGCCTTGTCCTTGATGTAATTGTGGATCAATTATTGTCTATAAAGCAAATTTAAGGTTAATATAAAGTTAATATATAGTCTGAAAACTTGTAAAGTTTGCATACAGGTGCTGGCCAGTAAATTAGAATATCATCAAAAGGTTGAAAATATTTCAGTAATTCCATTCAAAACGTGAAACTTGTACATTATATTCATGCAATGCACACAGACCAATGTATTTCCGATGTTTATTACGTTTAATTTTGATATTTATAGGTGACAACCAATGAAAACATCAAATCTGGTATCTCAGAAAATTAGAATATTCTAAAGGCCAATGAAAAAATGTTTGTTTCTCTAATGTTGGCCAACTGAAAAGAATGAACATGAAAAGAATGTGCATGTATAGCACTCAATACTTAGTCGGGGCTCCTTTTGCCTCAATAACTGCAGTAATGCGGCGTGGCATGGACTCGATCAGTCTGTGGCACTGCTCAGGTGTTATGAGAGCCCAGGTTGCTCTGATAGTCGTCTTCAGCTCCTCTGCATTGTTGGGTCTAGCGTATTGCATCCTCCGCTTCACAATACCCCATAGATTTTCTATGGGGTTAAGGTCAGGCGAGTTTGCTGGCCAATCAAGGACAGGGATACCATGGTCCTTGAACCAGGTGCTGGTGGTTTTGGCACTGTGTGCAGGTGCCAAGTCCTGTTGAAAGGTGAAGTCTGCATCCCCATAAAGTTGGTCAGCAGCAGGAAGCATGAAGTGCTCTAAAACTTCCTGGTAGACGGCTGCATTGACCCTGGACCTCAGGAAACAGAGTGGGCCAACACCGGCAGATGACATGGCACCCCACACCATCACTGACGGTGGAAACTTTACACTGGACCTCATGCAACGTGGATTCTGTGCTTCTCCGCTCTTCCTCCAGACTCTGGGTCCTTGATTTCCAAAGGAAATGCAGAACTTGCTTTCATCAGAAAACATAACTTTGGACCACTCAGCATCAGTCCAGTCCTTTTTGTCCTTGGCCCAGGCGAGACGCTTCTTGCGCTGTTTCATGTTCAAGAGTGGCTTGACACACGGAATGCGACACCTGAATCCCATGTCTTTCATGAGTCTCCTCGTGGTGGTTCTTGAAGCGCTGACTCCAGCTGCAGTCCACTCTTTGTGGATCTCCCCCACATTTTTGAATGGGTTTGTCGTCACAATTCTCTGCAGGGTGCGGTTATCCCTAGAGCTTGTACACTTTTTTCTACCACATTTTTTCCGTCCCTTCGCCTGTCTGTTAATGTGCTTGGACACAGAGCTCTGCGAACAGCCAGCTTCTTTAGCAATCACCTTTTGTGTCTTGCCCTCCTTGTGCAAGGTGTCAATGATTGTCTTTTGGACAGCTGTTAAGTCAGAAGTCTTCCCCATGATTGTTGTGCCTTCAAAACAAGACTGAGGGACCTTTTAAAGGCCTTTGCAGGTGTTTTGAGTAAATCAGCTGATTAGAGTGGCAGCAGGTGTCTTCTATATTCAGCCTTTTCAGAATATTCTAATTTTTTGAGATACCAAATTTGGAGTTTTCATTAGTTGTCACTTATGAATATCAAATTTAAATGTAATGAACATTGGAAATACATTGGTCTGTGTGCATTGCATGAATATAATGTACAAGTTTCACGTTTTGAATGGAATTACTGAAATATTTTCAACCTTTTGATGATATTCTAATTTACTGGCCAGCACCTGTAAAGAATGAATTTTGTTGATCTGAACATGCATTAAAGCGAAGGCAGTAAAATCCAATGATTCATTTTTATTTTTAAAGGACCAATGTGGATCAATCACAAAGTGATGTACCTAAAATCTGGACAAAACATAGTAAACATGGAGGATCTGTGACCCCAAAATATCACACAAAAGGAAAAGCTATAAGAAAAAAAAGTATAATCAGAATAATAATAAACATGGAAAATGAAAAATAATTAAAACAGTATTAGCAGAGTACAATATAATTAATTAGAAAATCCATGTTTTAAAGTGGCAGTGTGTAGCTACTGACATGAAAGTGTTACTTCAGGGTGCACTGGGTTTTTCGCACTAAAGTTTTTCATGTTTTGTGACTCGTCTGGCTTTCCGCTCCTGACACCACCTGAGGAACAGGAATGAAAAAACATTAGCACTAGCGTTGATGAGCACATGTCCGCATGAGCATGTCTGATTTGGTGACAAAATTACCGTAAATCCTCTAATACAGGCCCGGGCCTGTATTTGACTCAAGCTCATCAAGCTCCAGGCCTTTATTGGAAGGAGGGCCAGTATTAGAGGCAGGCCTCTATTTCTATTTGAGCAAAATGAACTAATGGTTCGCTGGAGTTTTTGACAATTAAAATTGCGCCCACATTTTCAAAGTTAAACACATTTCTTTTAACAACGGTAGTTTCTGCTTCAGCCATCTCCCCCCTCCCCCTGCGCAGCGGCCGCAAACTCACTGATGCGCCTGCAGCCTCTCGGAGTTCCTGCTGCTCTAAACATTAAAATAATTATTTCATTTTCTGTTCCTCACTTCTGATTACCTTGAATGGTGTCTGTTTGTTGCAACAGCAGGTACAAAAACAAACTTGTTTTTATTTGACTATTTTTCTGTCCTGCCTGTTTATTATCTTCCTGCATCTCCTCTCAATCCTAAAGAAAAACTGCTACCTGGGTTCATATATATTCACCTCATGAGTTACCTTTGAGCTGCAGTTCTAAAAGATCTACCGACCGCAAAAACAGCAGAGCGCTCGCTGTTTGGCGGCCGTATCAGTGATCAGTGCGTCGGAGGACAAGGTGATGCGCGCAGCGCCCCGCTCCACAGCATGCAGCGAAACGCATCAGGCGCAAGTAAAAGACAGAAAACATTAAAGGAAATGAACTGACATGAACGATCGCGTGTTAAATTAGTTTTTGAGGTGGCGACACCTGATTGTTACTGTGGCCGTGCTCAGGAGGCAGATCTACCGACTGCGAAAACAGCGGAGCGCTCCCTGCTTGCCGGCCGCATCAGTGATCTGTGCGTCGGAGGACAAGTTGATGCGCCCCGCTCCACAGCAGCGATACACATCAGGCGCAAATAAAAGACAGAAAACATTAAAGGAAATGAACCGACATGAACGATCGCGTGTCAGTACCTACGGTCTGGCACAGCGCGTTGCCCCCACCCACCTCCCACCCCCACCCCCACCCCCCGAGCGCAGGAGCTTGTCAGCTGCTGACAGCAGGCTGCTGTCTTTTCCGAGGGCTGCATCTTGCCGGTCATTATCACGTGACAGCGACTAGTCGACGACAGGCATAAAAAGTCACTATAGTGAAGTTGACTAGTTCATACACCCCCTACTGCTGCTCTCCAGAGTGTTCTGCAGCATAATCAGCACGTTCTCTTTGAACTTGATAGTGTAATGACCTGGCTGGGGTTGTAAGCCAGGTGCATTCTGGGTATTGTGTTATATGTGTTTCCTATCGTTCTGTTAGTTCCTATGTGTTGATTTGCGTGTTGTGTGAGTGTTATGTTAGCCACAGGGAAGGTGATGTGTGTTCTATGGAGCGGGTTGAATTAGCATGGTTAACTGACACCGTGACTCTGTGTGGTAGGAGCATGATAGAGGATCGTGTCTGTAGCGTTACAAAGCGTTGAAGAAAAAGCCTAATAAAGGACTGCGTGACCCTCTACTGCCTCCTGCTGGTAGATTTGGGGACTATAACCCTCCTGCTGGTAGATTTGGGGACTATAACCCTGCTGCTGGGACGCTCATACTTACTTGTTACCACATTGCACCCGGTCGGCCATTATTTACCTCCGCTGACTCCGGCACCGGCCAAAATTGCGGACCCGGCCTTTAATTGAACACCGGCCTGTGTTAGAGGATTTACGGTATTTAAAAGATCCGACCACAAAAATGTCATTATCATCGTTACACTTAACGGTGGGTGAGAGAAACTTCATAGGTTCACTTTTATCTTTTTATACTCGAAAATGCGGGAAGGAAAGTGTTTGTCGTCTTGCCTTGGGGCAAAAGAGAAAGAACTGAGCCACTGACAGACTGCTCTCTAGCACTTTAATGTAGTCACTAAAAAAGGGCTTTTTCATGTTGTAGTTGAATAATATTAGTAGACCATAAAAAAATAAAAACAATTCTTATGATACCAGGCTTGTGTTTCAACAGGGAGATGTGTGGAAGCAACAGCTTTGCCCTTCAGGTCTGACGTGGCCTTTTCAGGTTTACTTGCAACCCGGAGTGCTTTTATTATTTTTTTTTATTACCTCTGGTCTTCTCCTGTCTGATCTTTGATGTGAGCATTCCACCGGCGACCACGCAGCAGTAAGCTGCCAACATGCAGCTCGATATCCTCCAAGCTTGATCAGGTGAGCAGAACTTGTAGTTAGGTGAGTGGACAAAGGTTACGACTGAAATCATGACGCCACTTTACCTTTCAGGATGTAAAAAGTGTAAGAGGTAGTTGAGGCCAATGGATTGTGACTCACTTTGCATCGTCAGACAACCACTGCAGCACTCGCCCTCGACGCCTGCAGGAGGTGCTTTTTTCTGTCATGAATCGGTAGGACTCACTGCAGCAACACCATCTTTGAAACCATGGCTTTATGTTAGGATGACGACGTAGCACAGCGTGTCACGTCACCTCAGGATGCTTGAATCTAAAAACATGACGCAGATGCATCAAGCTACAGGCCTGGAAGAGCACCTTTATCAGAAACTAACTTTGCAAGACTACAGCATCATTTTCAAACAACAAGCCCACTCAATGAAATCAGATGAGAAACTTAAATGTCGTTGCTTCAATTTTTAATAGTCATTATTGTTGTCATAGAGCTCCTGATGAAGCCAGCTAGTTAATCACCATCAAGCATGCGCTTACAGTCTGGCTTTTATTGCATTGATTGCTTGTGTGTGGAGTGAAACTACTGGGTGCAGGATCCATAATGTTCCACAGATTTGATCGCCCCGCTTCGATTCTAGACCTCGAGGGACTCGATGATTACAGGTAAGATGCGACATGCATGAGCGGAGGCAGGAAACATGCAGTGGGATGACATTTTGAATGATGTGTAAAGAAAAGCATGGTCACTCTTTGGTTGTTTGGGTTAGTTGTGTGAACTTTTTTACATTTGATTCAGCTACATTTTTACGTTGGCGGTCTTTAATTATTGTGCATTTTCAGTGTTTGTACTATTTTTGTGCAATAGCTGATTTAACTGCGTTAATCCTCATGCAGCACAAGTCAGACGAGGTTGGTTTCAAATGCAAACTTGTTCATTCAACAACAAGCAGAGAAACTAAAGAAGTAAAACAAGGATGAAAAGCTTGAATGCACGTGGAATTTCTGGATAAATAAAGAACTTTCTGGGAATTTCAAGATCATGCAGGCATTGAAAAAGTATCGTCTTGAGCAGAGAGAACAGCAAACGCCTTTACAGACCTGATTAATGCAGACCCCCAAGGCTGTCAGTGAGCATAATGCATCAATAACAGGCTGTTGAAATAAACACCACAGACGTCAGGAGGAATCAATAGGTTGCCAGTTTAACTGTTGTGAACTTTCTATTGTTCACAGGGACACAAGGTTATATAGTTCAGGCTCAGTTTAGTAAGTTTAAATTTAAGTTAAGTGTGTCAGTCTGCTTGAGTCTTTGATGTTTTAGCAAGAACACCAGGATTTAATTTAATCTAACAACTTGTGTTTTTGGAGGATTTTTAAAAAATCTCGTTTTCGAGCTGTTCTTCCTTAAAGTTAAAGTCCCATTAGTTGTCACACACACAGGCGTGTATGTGAAATTTGTTCTCCGCATTTGACCCATCCCCTGGGGGAGCGGTGAGGTGCAGACACGGTCGCGCTCTGGAACTATTTGGTGGTTTAACCCCCCAATCCAACCCCTTACCCCCAAATTCCACTACCTCCGCTCCGCTCCGCTCCGCTGCGCTCCGCTCCGACACGAACGCCGGAGCAAAATCGGTCCCGTTCTAGTCAATCAGAGCAATTCCACTACTGCGGCCGTGCTCCGGCAGTGCGGCGCCGTGCGGCGCCCTCTGTTCCGGCGTCCGGCAAAAATAGAATCGATCCTATTTTTGCCGGACGCCGGAGCACCTCCGCAGTAAATGGACAGAAATCACAACGGCCCAACAGGAAAAGGAGCAAGCACATCTTCCGTTTTTCACAATAAATCGCTAAACAAAAGGCGTTTTTTGTTTCATATGCACAGGTTTAACAACTTTTAACAACTATCAATGGCGGCTGAAGTTTAAATGCACAAAAATAAGCCATAAATACAGTTGCCACTATCAAAGTAGTCACACTTTGTTGATCCAAACACTGCTGATCTCTCAACACAATGATGGGCAGATTAAACAGCTCATTTCCGATGCTTCTCCCGCACAACGGGTGTTTGGATCTAACTTCCGCGTTTATTGCTCGGACTGTATCGCAAGATCTCGAAAATCCCGCGCATGCTTGTTTGCCCCCCTCAGGTCTCCGCACCGGAGCGGAGCCGTTGTAGAGCGGGTAGCAGTAAAAATTGAGTTCGGAAGCGAGCGGCTGCGGAAGGCGGGGGCGGACCGGAGCGGAGCGGAGCGGAGGTAGTGGAATTTGGGGGTTAATGCTGAGTGTCAAGCAGGGAGGCATTGGGTCCCATTTTTTCAAAGTCTTTGGTACGACCCGACCAGGAATCGAACCCCTGATCTCCCAGTCTCAGGGTGGACACTCTACCACTAGGTCACTGAGAAAGGTCCGTGTGTGAAGGTTCCTAACATACAACATCAAGATAGCAGAGTGAAAAGGCAGCACACAACAAAGCAAATGTTGTTGAGTTATCCACACAAACATTCTCAATATACACGTACATATATGTATAAGCACATATGTGAAACAGGCACATACAATGTTGGTTTGTTGAATCTAAGCATTGGCTGGTGGGCATCACATGCTCATAGACAGAGTTTCTAAATAAGCTAAATTATAATATCGGCTATAAATCCATGGGTAATTAGTTCTAGTCCCGTGGTGCTTTAACACAAAAAGGTGCATCTCCCAGCTTCTTGTTAACCTGGGGTCAGTGAAGCGAGTGTGATACCAGGGATGGATGGGGACTAGCAGTGGCCGGTTCTCAATAATCTTGACGCTCGTATGTTCTTGTGTACTTGACAAGTATGTTCTTGGCAAGGACACCAGAAAGTCCAATCTACCAAAAATAGGGCGAGGATGACGTTTGAAGCAGACGTGCACTCAGTTGTGTCATGGGAACAAGCGCTGCCTGTTGCTGCAGTTAGAAAAAAACAACCTGACATAAAAATCGATGTCTATTTTCCCATAAATGACAAAACAACTATGAATACATATTATTTGTACAAATTTGATAACATACAGTACCAACATTTCTGCCTGTTAAATGAAGAAAAAAGTTTATTTTTCATCTAAACAGAGCTATTTAAGGCACCACTGCTTTTATTTTTGATAGTGATCTGATAATTGAGCACTTCACAAATACACACAGCAAATTTGACAGGTTACACGCAATTCATTCCAACAACAGGCAGTTTTATACTTCTTTATTTGTATTTCTGATATGAAACTCTACAGTTATGAGCTTAGTGTCCTAGTTTGCGATGCAATGCCTTGTGGGATACCCTAACCCTAAACCAAAACCCTTTCCAAACCCGCAGAAGGATGCATCTAATGCATCCTCGATGTAACGGGTGGAGCAAGAACATATCCGGGAACTTGGAGTGTACTTGCATGAAAGCATTCTTAGGATTGGAACAGTCCTTGGTCTTATGACGTTTCACAAGGACATGAGTACACAAGTACGGACAGGTATGCTTATTGAGAAACAGCCAGTTTACTTTTAGAGAGACCCATGAAAGGTGTTCATGCACACAGAAGTGGTTTCTCTAGGCTTAATGCAGAGGCTTAGTTCATTTATCTTACTGTAACATACTGAAACAGCATTTAATCGTCAAATTTGAATCCTTTATCTGCTCCAAACTTCATGCCGTGTTGAGCCCTAGTTGTAGGTCCACCCATCTGAGGCCTTGTCCTGCTGTGTTGGCATTTTTCCTGCCGTAGCTCTGTCTGTGGCTGAATGATGCAAATTTAAACGCAGTGGGAAGAGTGTTTTACACGGCGAGGGCACAGCGGTGCTGCATTATGCACTGTGAGGGTTCAAAGCCTGAGGAGTGAACTCTCACAACTACAGGCCGTTGTTCCCCTGCTACGGTGCTCCAGATCACATATGCTGATGAATGACCACGGACACAAGGGCACCTTTGCTTCATAACAATCCTTTGTGTGTGTGTGTGTGTGTCAGTGTTTGCATTCTTTTTCCTTGATAAATGAACTGCATTATTTAGTGCTGATGAATTTTATCTCAAGTGGATCCCTGCAGGATATTGAGCAAGCTCTTCCTCTCACATTCCTGCATGCTTGCGTGTGTGAGTTTGTTTGCACGACGATGGTTGTGTACTCGCCTTTCAAGCCCTCTGCTGACTTACAGCGCTCCGAAGACCCCGAGTAGGCTTCAGAGACCTCTTAATTTGCCTGGATAGCTAACAGTCTTGACACATTCTTTATAACAGGGCTGAGTTAGTTTAATATAAAGCTATTTTGGAAGGCCTAACCGTTGCTGCAGAAAAACGTTACATAAACAGGATCGTGTTAGTTAACCTGCTTTGGCTGTATTGTTTATTTTCAGATGACTGCAGTTTACAAGCTTGGTGCTGTTGTATTTATTAGCATGGGACAGCAGTAGCTCAGGAGGTAGAGCGGGTTGTCCGGTAATCGGAAGGTTGCAGGTTGCACCCTCCTTGCCTGCTGGTGGTGGTCAAACAGACTGGTGGAGCCAGTGTTCAGCAGGTCTCGCCTCTGTCAGTGCACCCCAGGGCAGCTGTAGCTACATCGCAGCTCTTCCCCACCAGCATGTGAATGTGTGAATGACTGTGTTGTGGAGCGGCTTGGGGGGTTGTAGAATCTCTAGAAGGTGCTATACAAATACAGGCCATTTACCATTTTTGCTAAACGCACAGGATGGATCATTCTGGAGCTGGAGTATTTTTAGGGAAGTGGGTGCCAGTCAGCACCTTGTTTGTTAATGTGTGAACAGGTGGATGAGAGGGAAATGACCAAAACTAAACGTGTGATCAGGATTTGAATGAATGTCACCTTTTTTTCCCTTGTTGCTTGTGTAGTGCAGTTGTCTGACCAGTCCCAGTCAGTTGGATCACAGACTTGATGTGCATTTTTTTTGCAGTGTTTGAGTAAAAGTATGGCTTTTATTGATGCCAAAAAACCTATTTTCTGCAAGTGGGAAGCCTAGAGGGAAAATGTACCTCTTACAGATGCTGTTTACTGCATTGGAAGTAAACAGTAGTGATCTATATGCACTAACATACACAAAATCAGACTTTACTGCATAACTTTTATCTAAAGAGATGCTATAAAAGAATTAAGCTGTGCTTGTTGTTGTATTTTTGGGTGTTTTCAGACAGTTGTGAGATATTTAACATTTGCATCTCATTGGTTGTCTTAAACTGGACATGGTGCCACCAGTCTTATGTTGGCAGGACTATAAAGTTTGAAAATGAGGGACGGTTGCATTAAGACAACACTGACATCCAAATAAAATGGGAAAAAATGCTCTTCAGTTTTGCCATGACTAAACTAAAGGAGCATCTGCTTGGAGAATTTGCTCAGCGAAATATTGCATGCGACTACATTTGCAGAAGTCACAGAATAAAAACACAATTAAAGCCCATCTGCCACCAATTTTACAGGCCACATCCAGGGCTAGTTGTTCCCAGTCACTAAAACTTCAACCCTTCTTATCTGGATCATGCTGACATGAGTATTTGTTCTGTTGGGGTTGTTCTGATATGGTTTTCCTACACTCTGTCAAGACAAGCAGAATAGAAGAATAAGGAGGGAGGTGGCTACAAAATCCTTCCTCCTTACCTTACTAACAGCATGCATTTGGTCAAAAGGTCCAAAAAAAAGCCCATTTGTGTAAAAGGCTGCAGACCTTTTGGTACAAAGCAAGCAGGATTTATCCAGATAAAACACAAATACTGAAAAAGGCAGAAGATTTCTCTCACCAAGCTCAGCTGACCTAGGAGTTTGGATGGACGACTGGGGTTTAAATATTGCTGTGCTGATGAGTAGGTGTGAGATGGACCGCAGGATGATGATCCGTCAGGGAGCTGACGGGGGCAGAGCACACACAGATTCACACGCAGTCTTTGGTGCGACTGAGCATCATCTCCTTCATCCGAATCGTGACCTGTAAACTGATGATCTCGCAAGAAGTTTCAGCCTCTAAAATGCGTTTGGCGAATGACACATATAGCAGACGTATTGTGTTACAGTGTCAGACCTTCTTGTCTTTTTTAATTAGAAAAAACTTTCTGTTTTTCAACCTCATTTCCACTGCTTGCTTCTCAGTGTGGACGTGCTAAAACGTGAGGGGTGGATACAGAGAATGAAGTGAGGAAGCACAGATTGAGAAATTACAAGACTGTGACTAAGAATAGAAAAGATAAAAAGCAACAGTTTGAGAGGCTTTGTCGTTTTTATTAACTCTGAACCTGTCAAACCAAATAACAACAAATGTATATTCGTGTTCATCCTTTAAGATTCTGGTTTCTTTTGTATGTTTCAGCTCAGTCGTTTCCTCTTTTGTTCTGCTCACGTTCCTGTTAATGTACAGTTCACTTTATAAGCTAGATCCTTCCTTTTGGGACAACAATGAGAAAATGATGCTGAGAGATGTTGTTGTTGTTTGCTTTTTCATTCAGTTGAGCAAAACAAAACAAATGAGTCATGGGCTGACTCACGTAAGCACACATAATTGTTCCACTTGAACTACATCTAGAAGAGATGCTCCACCTACAAACTCTTCAACCCGACACATCATCTCAGATGCTTCAGTAGGCTGTAAGGGTGTGAACACATTTACTGTTTAGTGGATGTTCAGTAGGTCTTTGCTTTATCCACACAAATTTAGATTTTGTTCAAACCATGTGACTGATGGCTCAAGACCAGTGTTGGGAGTAATGCGGTACAAAATAATTAACTACTGTAATGCATTGCTTTTTGCTGTAATGTGGTAATGTAAGGTATTACATGGAAAGAAAATGGTAATATTTACTCGGTACAATTGTCAGTAACGCGGTAATTACAATGCATTTTTAAACCCAGAATCAAGATGTGGGTTTGCTAAAAATTCTAATTGCGGGAAGCCTGAAAAAAGATCCAGTATCCACATATATTACGTCATTTATGGACTCAGCTTTGCGAGCATTCTATGAGCAGAGAGGACGCAGCGGTAATGGCTCAAATACTCCAGCTGCGTCCTGCATGCGGCCACTGTTATATTCACAAAATTGCCCCACCAAATCAAAGTAATTCGTTTGCGATCGTTTATATCCGCCCATATTCTCTGGTACTTCATGTAATTTTCAGCTGAGTTCATAATCTGTGCCTCGGTGATTTCAACTCATTGCTGCTGGAGCGCAGCGCATGTGAAGCTTTTATTTATTTATTTTTGCGTTCGGTAGATCCCTTTGGCTGATTAGTTAAGGAGTAGGAAATCTAGGAAACAGTTTTTCTGGAAGACGGAGAAAACATGCAGCATGCAGGAAGGTTAGAGAGAGAAAGGGCAGGAAATAATTCAAATAAAATCAAGAAAAAAAGAAAAAAAGTAGGTAGATTTATCCCCAATACACATTTTTACCAGTGAAAAGCAATTATATATAAGCATTTAATATTTATACATGTGACAGAATCAGATCACCCCAGAAGTCAGTCCCACATCCAGGGCCGTATCAAGGCATTTGGGGACCAAGGCAAACATAGGCGTAGAGCCCCCACCACCCCACTCCCTGCTCAGTTAATATAAGATGGCAGCGTGCTGAGAGTACAGATTGTTGTTGCTTTTATTTAATAAACAATCATTTTAAAGCACTGTTTTCATATCTGACTGTTTTTAACAGCAATCCTAGCTCAGACACCACATCACTTTCCACATATATGTCATGAGCTCACTGAGCGTCACATGACCAGATCCATATTGAAGTTGTATTGGTGAAAGTAACTTAGAGTAATGCAAAGTAGTGTAATGCCTTACATTTTAAAATCAGTAATATTGTAATGTAATGAATTACTTTAAAATGAGGGTAAAAAGTAATAAATAATGCATTACAGTTTTGAAGTAACTTGCCCAACACTGCTCGTGACTGCCGGGTTTTTATCAATACCGCACTATAATAGCTCCATGTGATTTTTAATTTGGAAACTCTGGTGTTTTTTGGGTAGTAAATTAGAAGCAATTATACTGACAGTTCTGTATAGTATCCTGTTTATACTTCTTCTCTTGTCTCTTTCATCATCCTCCTTCTCACAAACCTGCAGAAAAATGATGTTCAAGCAAAGTTGGAGCTTCCTATTGCTGTTTTATAAGCCGGTGCATAAAATCTATCTAAGACTGAAGGTGGGTGGCCCACCCACGCTGCTTTTAGCCAAGAGAAATACTTGATTCTCTCTTCGTTCAGCGTCACTGTAGGGGCAGGAGAGAGTCAGCATGAGTAATAAACACCGAACTACAGGGCCAGCATGGACAAATGCATGGAAGAAAAGAGAAGAAAATGCATGCATGGGTGGACTGAAGTAAAAATCATTTAAAGGCGACATATTAATGCAGAACTTCTTTTTTGCATCCTTTTATGCTGCCATGTGGGTCTTTGCTGCCTCTATTAACACTTCAAATGTGAAAAAATTTGTGTTCCGTCTGTTTTCTGTCAGTGTTTGGTTTTAGGATTTATGTGCTTAAAACAAGCTGTTTAAAAAAGTCCCCCATTTGTGATGTCACAAACAGGGCATAGAATGGGCTTAGAACCACTCCTCACCTTTCCAGCCTGTAGGAGCAGCGGCTATACTTCAAGCCCCATCAGAGCTCCTTAGCTTATAGTAGCTTAATCGGAGGATGGATGGGATGGAGGGTGTGGCCAGCTCCAGCTCGTTTTCTTAAAGTGACAGAACCCTGAAATGACTCATTTTGAAAGGTACTGAAAATGTCAAGAATAAATCTGTCGAAATTGCTTAATGTGAGAGGGATTTAGTGCAAAGAACTTTGTAAACTTGTTTTTATCGACCACAAAACTATTATAACTTGTAAAAAAAAAAGACGTCATAATTACATAAAAACACAAAAAAATTCTCTCTTATGTGAATATTCATTATCATTGTGCGGTGCAAATCCAAGTAGTCTTCATTCCTCCCATCTGCTCTCTCTGAGCATCAGATTCACAAAAGAAACAGCTCTTATTGTATGATGACAGACATGAAGTGCAGTAGGTTGAAGTAATTAGCACTCACTAACATCTGAATGTGCTGCACCAACCAAAAATGGACACAGCAGAGACAGAAGAGACAGAAAGAAAAGAAGCTTTTTGAGAGTGAGCTGAAGGTTGTGGTGGATGAAGAGACACTTTGAGAATCAAAAATTAGACTGAAGCTCACTTAGCACCGGTAGAGTCACTCATCAGGAGGAATCATGTAATCTTTTTTCACTTAAAAATATTTAAACTATTGTAATTTTAAAAAACTTCTAAACAAAAGTTCTAACTTAACATCCATCCCATCCATCCATCCATTGTCTAAACCCGTTTTGTCCACGTAGGGTCGCGGGGGGGCTGGTGCCTATCTCCAGCGGTCAATGGGCAATCAGGCGGGCGGGGTACACCCTGGACAGAGAGCCAGTCCATCGCAGGTTCTAGTGATTAACTATAAGTGTGTTTTAGGGATGAAACACATGAAAGTTGAAGAAAATTCTGATTTAAAAAACTTTCTTAACATTTTCAGTCCAATACTGTGAATTTTGAGATCTGTTTTAGGTTTCTGGAGTTGCAACAAAATATAATGACTGAAGTTGGTTTTAAACTAGTATTATATATTTATCATTGAGTGAAATAAATGATTACTGTTTACTTCTTAAATTTGGTTTTGCTGCTCCCAGGCTGCCCCTCAGTTTTCAGACCTTTTCTGTTGTGCTGATAGAGAATTACTGAATGAACACTTGAATAGAGTGGAGAACAAAAGAGAGACAAGAAAGAAAAGAACCAAGGAAGTGTGTGAAAGAACAGCGATGGAGGAGGTCCGTTTGTGATTTCCCAGAGGAAGGTAACTAAAAGAGATGGGCGTGTCCCTCTGACGCCAGCTTTGTCGCCATCCACTTTAGTTCTTTATGTTCGACCTCTACTGTGTTTTTATGTACCCTGTTACCCTGACCTTCATGCACTGCTGGCGTCTTCAATCAGAGAAAAATTACAACCAGCTCAAGTGTGTGTGTGTGTGTGTGTGTGTGTGTGTGTGTGTGTGTGTGTGTGTGTGTGTGTGTGTGTGTGTGTGTGTGTGTGTGTGTGTGTGTGTGTGTGTCTGTAGGCGTGGTCACATGTTTGAATGTTTTATTACTTCTTTAGGTCCTCTCTAACTGGCTTACTTATTGATCCACTAATAATGGAAATTGACATGTTGCCACATGCACACACACCCCCATACACACATGTACGCACACACACTCAGATGCACAATTTACGCTTAAAACTCTCCATAAAAGCACCGGTCGGACTGCATCAGGCTGGTGCACCTTTTACCCTAAAAGCTCTGCTGTATCAGGACAGAGACATGGAGACATGTGAGTGGCTTTTAGATATCCCTGTGGGGAAACTGACAGTTAACTGAAAAGGAAATACGAGCTTTTTGATGCCCACGAACAGTGAATGTAAACATGAGTGTTGGACTAAACACAGACGTCCACGTATCCTGGGTAAAAACTGGTTCCATATACCAATAGCGTGCTCACTAAGAGAATGGTGGCATGTAAGAATCAAATCAGTTAAATCCAAATGTGAAAGTGAAGCTAAAATATCCTATTTGTTTATCTTTGGAACCAGAGCTTATGTGGCTACTCACCTGTGCCCAGTCTTGGTTTTAAAGGGGCTGGCACACCAAACAACAAAGGTAATACTGAGCTCTAAAACCCGTTCTTTGTATTGTATGTTCCGTTCAAAAATAGTATCACACCAGCAACATCTTTATTACAGTCCTGTCTGGTTTAACTTTGACAGCGGTGCACTGTGACAGACACTCGTGCAGCCAGTAAACACATCAAACTGTTCCTGACTGAGCGAAAGTAGCCGGAGTACCAACTTGCGGCGATATTTGAATGATATTATCACATGTACACATGCCTTCATCCATATAAACAGCGTATGACACAAACTCTCTCTCTCTCTCTCTCTCTCTCTCTCTCTCTCTCTCTCTCTCTCTCTCTCTCTCTCTCTCTCTCTCTCTCTCTCTCCTTTCTGGTTCTCTACTTTAATTTATCAATTAATCAATTACAAATATATGTGTTAGAAAAGTGTCCTATTTGGGGCAGCAGTAGCTCAGGTGGTAGAGCGGGTTGCCTCATGATCGGAGGTTCATGGGTCCGATTCCAGCTCCCGCCAGGGGTATCCTGCTGTTGTGTCCTTGGGCAAGACACTTCACCCAACTTGCCTGTGTTAGTGATGGTCAGAGGGGCAGACGGCGCCAAATGGCAGCCTCGCCTCTGTCAGACCTCCCCAGGGCGGCTGTGGCTACAAGTAGCTTACCATCACTAGCAGTGTGTGAATGTGAGAGTGTGTGAAAGCGTCTTTGGGTGTCTAGAAAAGCGCTATAGAAGTTCAATGCATTGTTATCATTATTATTATTATTATTATTATTATTATTATTATTATTATTTGTTTAAACACAGGGGGTGGAGACTAAACATACCGTAAATCCTCTAATACAGGCCCGGGCCTGTATTTGACTCAAGCTCATCAAGCTCCAGGCCTTTATTGGAAGGAGGGCCGTTATTAGAGGCAGGCCTCTATTTCTATTTGAGCAACATGAACTAATGGTTCGCTGGAGTTTTTGACAATTAAAATTGCGCCCACATTTTCAAAGTTAAACACATTTCTTTTAACAATGGTAGTTTCTGCTTCAGCCATCCCCCCTCCCCCTGCTTCAGCCCTCTCCCCCCTCCCCCTGCTTCAGCCCTCTCCCCCTGCTTCAGCCCTCTCCCCCCTCCCCCTGCGCAGCGGCCGCAAACTCACTGATGCGCCTGCAGCCTCTCAGAGTTCCTGCTGCTCTAAACATTAAAATAATTATTTCATTTTCTGTTCCTCACTTCTGATGACCTTCAATGGTGTCTGTTTGTTGCAACAGCAGGTACAAAAACTAACTTGTTTTTATTTGACTATTTTTCTGTCCTGCCTGTTTATTATCTTCCTGCATCTCCTCTCAGTCCTAAAGAAAAACTGCTACCTGGGTTCATATATATTCACCTCATGAGTTACCTTTGAACTGCAGTTCTAAAAGATCTACCGACCGCAAAAACAGCGGAGCGCTCGCTGTTTGGCGGCCGTATCAGTGATCAGTGCGTCGGAGGACAAGGTGATGCGCGCAGCGCCCCGCTCCACAGCATGCTGCGAAACGCATCAGGCGCAAATAAAAGACAGAAAACATTAAAGGAAATCAACTGACATGAACGATCGCGTGTTAAATTAGTTTTTGAGGTGGCGACACCTGATTGTTACTGTGGCCGTGCTCAGGAGGCAGATCTACCGACCGCGAAAACAGCGGAGCACTGCCTGCTTGCCGGCCGCATCAGTGATCTGTGCATCGGAGGACAAGTTGATGCGCCCCGCTCGACAGCAGCGATACACATCAGGCGCAAATAAAAGACAGAAAACATTAAAGGAAATGAACCGACATGAACGATCGCGTGTCAGTACGTACGGTCTGGCACAGCGCGTTGCCCCCCCCCACCCACCCCCCCCACCCCACCCCCCGAGCGCAGGAGCTTGTCACCTGCTGATAGCAGGCTGCTGTCTTTTCCGAGGGCTGCATCTTGCCGGTCATTATCACGTGACAGTGACTAGTCGACGACAGGCATAAAAAGTCACTATAGTGAAGTTGACTAGTTCATACACCCCCTACTGCTGCTCCCCAGAGTGTTCTGCAGCATAATCAGCACATTCTCTTTGAACTTGATAGTGTAATGACCTGGCTGGGGTTGTAAGCCAGGTGCATTCTGGGTATTGTGTTATATGTGTTTCCTATCGTTCTGCTAGTTCCTATATGCTGATTTGCGTGTTGTGTGAGTGTTATGTAAGCCACAGGGAAGGTGATGTGTGTTCTGTGGAGCGGGTTGAATTAGCATGGTTAACTGACACCGTGACTCTGTGTGGTAGGAGCGTGATAGAGGATCGTGTCTGTAGCGTTACAAAGCGTTGAAGGAAAAAGCCTAATAAAGGTCTGTGTGAACCTCTACTGCCTCCTGCTGGTTGATTTGGGGACTATAACCCTGCTGCTGGGATGCTCATACTTGCTTGTTACCACATTCCACCCGGCCACAATAAGAGACCGGCCATTATTTACCTCTGCTGACTCTGACCCCGGCGAAAATTGGAGACCCGGCCTTTAATTGAATACCGGCCAAAATTGGAGACCCGGCCTTTAATTGAATACCGGCCTGTATTAGAGGATTTACGGTATACTGCAGCCAACCTCTGGGAGGCGCTTACTTTGTTTTGATTTCAACCCTGTTCTAGTTTCTTATTATTTTATATTAACGTGCAAAATAAAAAGATGATTTCATAAAGATACAATATTCATTTTATTTCAGAAAACTAACCAAGAAGTCATTAAAACTCAAAAAGTTATACTTGGCCCAAGTAAACAACAGCTAAAGGTTTTATATGAGATTTAACTAAACTTTATAAAATATCAAGTGTTATTTATCAAAACAGTTGATCAAAAATAAAATCTACTGTGTGTAAACCTAAACTAAGCATGTTTAGTAAGCTCTACCTAATCGAATCCCATTTTTTTTAATGAAAACTAATGATGGGTGTTTCGACCACGCCAGTCATGTACTTTGAGATTTATCAGCTTGTAAAAGTTCGTAATTATCAGGTATACAAATCAGACATTGGCAAGTCGCATAGATGACGTTACCACATAATCTCCTCTCCCCTAGCGTAGTCACTACTTACCACATGGCCAGAGATTTGGTGGTTCTTTCCTCCTGAAAGAAGGATTTGAAGTTTGCTGAACTTACAGCCATTTTCCCTCTGTTTTTCTCTGTGTCTGGTTCGGTGATGTCACTTTGGTGATGCGCATTTGTAGTCCTGGATGCATTTTCACACAAAACCTAAAATAACTTTTGCTCACGTTCGAAAATAAGCAGTTTCTTGGTATCAAAATGTGCCTTTAAAATTCACAGACATCATTTGTGAAATCCATGGCACATAAGCGTTTTTAGCCCCATTGACTTGCATTAATTTTTTCATTCTTCTGGGGACCCATGGTCCGGAAGTAGATGGGCGTGACTTGGGCTCCCTATTTACCTACACAAAGAAGATTATTGGTCCTAGTAATTATCACCAAAATATTGTGTAAGATTTAAATAATGTTTATGAAATCACACTTGTTATTTATTAAAATAGCTAAAGACAATTCAAATAAAGATGTAATTATGTTACATAAAGTCTACTTTTCTGGCTGATCCTTTCTTACAGTGCTTGTTGTTCTCTGATGTTGAGCCTCCTACGAAACATTAAACAGGGGAAAAATGTCACACTTCTGATAAATTATTACGCTCACACACACACACACACACACACACACACACACACACACACACACACACACACACACACACACACCAAATAATTAACAAAAAAATAAAACGGCTTCAAATAATCAAATATGTAAATTCCTGAGAACATGAAATGTATTTGAAGATGTCATCTGTCAACTTAGATAAATGATGATAAATTATGTTGTTTTGAATCCAAAATGTGCCCAGGAGATTTTTCATGTGTGCAAAAAAAAAAAAACATATTCTCAGCAGCTCTCTAATCGGCATCTGTGCTGTCTCAAAAATTCCCCAGGAATAAAATAAAGTGAAGGGATTAAGCTCTTGTACTAAAGCTGTACAATGTACTTTAGCACTCACATATTTAAAGTGGGAAAGTTGTTTTCAACCCTTAAAAGGTTTTTGTCTCGATGTAATAGCATTAAACGTGTTGCTTTAATGACAGCTTGAGGTTTTCTTATCCGCAGCAGAGGAACTTGAACTATAACAGAGGAATGTAAATCCCACATTAACAGTATGGTACTCACTCTATCTTGTGTCAGGTCCTCAAAGCAATCATAGTTATTGTTTACTATAATTATAGCATAAAATGATTTTAATTACATTATAATTATTGCCTATTTGATCTTCTTGTCTCAACCTTTGATGACAGCCGTCCCTGCGTGAGTGACTAATGATTTGGCCTCATTTTGCTTTAAGGTGCATTTAAAGTTAAAGTTAAAGTCCCATTAGTTGTCACACACACAGGTGTGTGTGCGAAATTTATTCTCCGCATTTGACCCATCCCCTGGGGGAGCGGTGAGCTGCAGACAAGCCGCGCTCGGGAACCAATTGGTGGTTTAACCCCCCCGATTCAACCCCTTAATGCTGAGTGTCAAGCAGGGAGGCATTGGGTCCCATTTTTTCACAGTCTTTGGTATGACCCGACCAGGAGTTGAACCCCTGATCTCCCAGTCTCAGGGCGGACACTCTACCACTAGGCCACTGAGAAAGGTGCATTTAATTTCTTACTTTAATAAACAAAAAGCAATGGGGTGATCAGACTAATTCAAACAGCAGCATTTGGACATTCAATGCCTTGTTCCAAATTTAACATCATGCAGCATTTTTCATCTCCTGGAAAAGTTGTCATGGATCCATAATGGTGGATCAGTTTTTATTCTCAGTCATCAACCAAATGTCTCACTGGAAAGAGAGACCTTCCTCTATGTTACAGCTCGGCGCACACTGTGGCAGCTCATCAGAGTGGGAGGCAGAGCGACATACCTCGGCGTGCACTGAGGCGTCGCCTTTGGCATTTGAGCTGCATGAAGGTGCCTCTGAAGATGAGCACCTGCAGCGCAGCACCCTTTAGCATTCTGGTAAGCTGTTGGTTCCTGAGGGTGCAGCTGCTGTTTGGATTGGGAGGACTCCCTTCACTGTTCTCTGAGTAAATCTGTTTTGCCTTCAGGCAAACACACTCATCACATCTGTGCATTAAAATAAAACATTTTTTTAAATCAGTGAAACTAAAGATGTTTGATAATTAGTTCCAGCAAACGAGGGTGAAAACCTTCTATCATCTTAAGGACTTCCCAAGGTTTGTTGTGCAACAGGTATCTAGTGTGTGATGGTTATGGGAGCTATTCCTTTGTCCTGTCCAAGCACAAAAATGTGCTCGTAAATAGGAACTGTTATTGTGTTATTGCAAACTCTTTTTTTTATTTGGCATAGCTTTAAAAAGTCAATCAAAATGAAATTTTTCACTTGTGTTATAAAAGTTCAAACATTGGTTATCTTAGCTTAGCAACCCTGAAAAGCTTTTTAATCTGAAGGTTTTTAACTTTTGTAAAACACAGTGGAATGTTCAAAGCAATCAGTGTGAGATGTTCAGACAGAAGAAAACTACAAATACACACAAGACATTTGTTTGAGTTGTTCATTCTCACCATAAAACCACAACGGTTACTGAGCATCTCTTTTTAGCAGGGCTCAGTGTTTCAGGAGTAATTTAAAGTTCTTGAATACACAAACTGTGCAGATATGCAGAAATTAGCATAGATACTGTTCTGTAAAAATGAAATGTTGAATTAACTTAAAGAGCAAGTCACCACCAAAGCAACTTTTTATGCTGATAAACTATATAAATGTGTGTCTCGTTGTGCTGTAGACACGCGTAGTCAACAAATAGACACTTTGGTGCGTCTTAGTTAAAGTTTAAATATTCTGCCTAAAACTTTCAGTGCGCCCTGTTCAGGTAAAAACTCTGCACTACATTTGAGTGTGTGTGTGTGTGTGTGTGTGTGTGTGTGTGTGTGTGTGTGTGTGTGTGTGTGTGTGTGTGTGTGTGTGTGTGTGTGTGTGTGTGTGTGTGCGTGTGTTAGCAGCTCCGTCCGTAAAGAGTAATATACTTTGTTATACTGTGTCTCTCGTCTCGTCTCATCTCGTCTCGTCTCCTCTTCTTCCACCTATCCTGGTCCTTGTCGCGGGGGCAGCATCCTAACTAGGGAGTTCCAGACCGTCTTCTCCCCCGCCAACTCCAACAGCTCCTCCGGCAGGTCCCCAAGGTGTTCCCGGGCCAGTTTGGAGATGTATTTTCTCCAACATGTCCTGGGTCAACCAGCGGGCCTCCTGTTGGCAGGATATGCCTAAAACACCTCCCTGGGGAGGCATCCTAACAAGGTGCCCAAACCACCTCAACTGACTCCTCTCGATATGGAGGAGCAGTGGCTCTACTCTGAGTCTCTCCCGAATGTCTGAGCTACTCACCCTATCCATAAGGCTGAGCCCAGCCACTTCGTGGAGAAAACTCATTTTGGCCGTTTGTATTTGCGACTTCGTTCTTTCGGTCATTACCCAAAACTCATGACCATAGGTGAGGACTGGGCGGTAGATCGACTAGTAAATCGAGAGCCTTGCTGCATATGTATGTCTTGTGTACTGTATGTCGTTATGTTTAAAGTAAATGTATATTACAATTTACATGTCAGCAAATCGAATTAGTGGAACTAGTTGACCTAACTTGATTAAGTAAATTAAACATGTTATTTCTTTGAGTGTAGTTTGTTGTGTTTGTGTAACTTATCGTGTTTAACTGGTTCGTATTCAGACGTGAATTACACACATCTCTGCTGCTCAGTTGTTTGGTTTGGCAGCCTTCAGCTGATAAGAAGTTAGCTTGTTTCTGCTCTATTCCATCCTGGATCCTTTTGGGTTTGTCTTTTAACTTTTTTACTCTAACAACTGCACACACTTTTCCTTGAAAACTGGATACTCTTGAACTTCTCATAATTGCCTGTCTGTCCTCTGAAGAGCCTTTCCATGTCACATATCGGGAGCTGGGCTGTTATCCATGTTGAAATGTGTAGCTGCTGAACCACTCGACAGGCATGGAGCTCAGTATGTGTGTCAAATGTGTCACTCAGTGCTTCTTGAACTCAGTTAAATGTCAGGGCGATGTTGGCGCTCCATCCATGTCTCTGTTTCCTGTTTATCCATTTCTGATTCACATCGTGTCACATTTGGGGCAGTTTTCTTTGGACTTGGAGTCTCCAGAAGCAACACATGTGAACATATTTACACTTAATCAATCAGTTCAGCAAGATTGTTTACTGAAATAAAAAACAGAGCTGAGCCGACAGCAGAGGTCTTGTGTAAAATAATGAGAACATTTTTGTAATGAAGACCGAAGGGCGTCATGCTAAACCCAAGTACTTTGGCTTTGGCTAGTCCTTTTTGACCCCGTGGAGGCAAACGGAGCATGTTCTTCTCTTTTCTTTCAACTGATGCAATTCTACAGTAACACTTTCATTTAAATAAAATTCTTTTGATGGCTGTGCTGACAAAAAAATCAAAATTGTATCAGAAAATAAAACTCCACAAACAGACCGATCAACCTGCTTCTCAGTCTTCTAAAGAGAAAAAAATAAATAGATAAATTTCTGTTTGAACTAAAACTAAAGGACAAAAATAGCTATCCAGTAAAATTATCATTTCAGTAAATGTTATCACCACAACTCATATTTGCCTGATAAGTTGCTTTACATTGTTTTCCATTTTAAAATGTGAAAATCTTAATGTCATTACACTGTAATATCATATTAGCTCCGCTTCCTTTAAAAAGTCTGCAAACCAGTTGCACTTAAAATAATAATACATGGGACTGGCTTTACTTAAAAATGCACTTACTGAACTAGTATTTCTAAGTTTTACTTAGAAGTACAGTGGTAAACTGTAAGCTCACTTTTAAGTACTTAGTAGTAGTTTGTATTAGTTATAGTAACTTATATCTAAATGAATTTTCCTTTGCATGCGTTAATGACTCCAAAACATAATTCTCTAGTCCTGTGTACTTATTTGAAGTGTACCAGCAACTGCTATTTAAACAGCTGCATGACAGTAGAGCTGCTCTACGAAATATCATAAAACAAATTCTGATGTCAAACAGATGCTTTCAGTTTCAGTACAAACACACACGGGTTGTAAAATGTGTGAGACCATCAGATATTACTTACCAGTGTGCTGGAATGTGTGTTCATTTTCTTCCTCTGAATTGACAATACCTAAAGGATTATTAGGAACACCATACTAATACGGTGTTTGACCCCCTTTCACCTTCAGAACTGCTTTAATTCTATGTGGCATTGATTCAACAAGGTGCTGAGAGCATTCTTTAGAAATGTTGGCCCGGATTGATAGGATAGCATCTTGCAGTTGATGGAGATCTGTGGGATGCACATCCAGGGCACGAAGCTCCCGCTCCACCACATCCCAAAGATGCTCTATCGGGTTGGGATCTGGTCACTGTGGGGGCCGTTGTAGTACAGTGAACTCATTGTCATGTTCAAGAAACCAAATTGAAATGATTGGAGCTTTATGACATGGTGCAGTATCCTGCTGGAAGTATCCATCATGGTAGTCATGAAGGGATGGACGTGGTCAGAAATAATGCTCAGGTAGCCTGTGGCATTTAAATGATGACCATTTTGCACTAAGGGGCCTAAAGTGTGCCTCATTTTGTTTACTCCAAATTCTGACTCTACCATTTGAATGTCTCAACAGAAATCGAGACTCGTCAGACCAGGCAACATTTTTCCAGTCTTCAACTGTCCAATTTTGGTGAGCTCGTGCAAATTGTAGCCTCTTTTTCCTATTTCTAGTGGAGATGAGTGGTACCCGGTGGGGTCTTCTGCTGTTGTAGCCCACCCACGTCAAGGCTGTGTGTGTTGTGGCTTCACAAATGCTTTGCTGCAATCCTCTGTTGTAAAGAGTGGTTATTTCAGTCAAAGTTGCTCTTCTATCAGCTTGAATCAGTCGGTCCATTCTCCTCTGACCTCTAGCATCAACAAGGCATTTTCACCCACAGGACGACCGAAGAGTCGGAGTACCCGGCCCGGAGGGTTACCGGGGTCCCACCCTGGAGCCAGGCCTGGGGTTGGGGCCCGTGAGCGAGCGCCTGGTGGCCGGGCTTTCGCCCATGGGGCCCGGCCGGGCCAAGCCCGAACCGGATACATGGGCTCGTCCAACTTTGGACCCACCACCCGCAGGAGGAACATGAAGGGTCCGGTGCAATGCGAATCGGGTGGCAGACCAAGGCGGGAGCCTTGGCGGTCCAATCCCCGGACAAGAAAACTAGTTTTTGGGACTTGGAACGTCACCTCGCTGGCGGGGAAGGAGCCGGAGCTTGTGGCAGAGGTTGAGCGGTACCGGCTAGATATAGTCGGACTCACCTCGACACATTGCATTGACTCTGGAACCCGAGACCTGGAGAGGGGTTGGACACTCTACTTTTCTGGAGTTGCTCTGGGTGAGAGGCGGAGGGCTGGGGTTGGCTTTTTGTTAGCCCCGAGACTCTCTGCCTGTGTGTTGGGGTTTACCCCGGGGGACAAGAGGGTAGCTTCCTTGCGCCTTCGGGTCGGGGAACGGGTCCTGACTGTTGTTTGTGCTTATGGGCCAAATATCAGTTCAGAGTACACACCCTTTTTGGAGTCCCTGGGACGAGTGCTAGATAGTGCTCCATCAGGGGACTCCATTGTCCTGCTGGGGGACTTCAATGCTCACGTGGGCAATGACAGCTTGACCTGGAGGGGTGTGATTGGGAGGAACGGCCCACCTAATCTGAACTCGAGCGGTGTTTTGTTGTTGGACTTCTGTGCAAGCCGCAGTTTGGCCATAACGAACACCATGTTCGAACATAAGGATGCCCACCGGTACACTTGGTACCAGGGCAGCCTAGGTCACAGGTCGATGATAGATTTTGTAGTCGTATCATCTGACCTGCGGCCGTATGTTTTGGACACCCGAGTGAAGAGAGGGGCGGAGCTGTCAACTGATCACCACGTGGTGGTGAGTTGGATCAGATGGCAAGGGAACATGCCGCGTAGACCTGGCAGACCCAAACGCATAGTGAGGGTCTGCTGGGAACGCCTGGCAGAAGAACCTGTCAAGACGGTCTTCAACTCCCACCTCCGGCAGAGCTTTGACCACGTCCCGAGAGCAGTGGGGGACATTGAGTCCGAGTGGGCCTTGTTCCACTCTGCGATTGTCGAGGCGGCTGTTGCTAGCTGTGGTCGTAAGGTGACCGGTGCCAGTCGTGGTGGCAACCCCCGTACCCGCTTGTGGACACCAGAGGTTCGGGGAGCCGTCAGGCTGAAGAAGGAGGCCTACAGGGCGTGGCTGGTCTGTGGGTCTCCGGAGGCAGCAGACAGGTACCGGATAGCCAAGCGGAGTGCAGCAGTGGCAGTTGCCGAGGCAAAATCTCGGGCGTGGGAGGAGTTTGGTGAGGCCATGGAGAAAGACTATCGATCGGCTCCAAAGAGGTTCTGGCAAACTGTCCGGCGCCTCAGGAGAGGAAGGCAGCAACTCGCTCACACTGTTTACAGTGGGGATGGGGAGCTGCTGACGTCAACTGAGGCTATAGTTGGACGGTGGAAGGAATACTTTGAGGAGCTCCTCAATCCCACCAATGCGCATTCCGAGGAGGAACCAGAGCTGGGAGGCCTGGGGATGGACTGTCCGATCTCGGGGGCAGAAGTTGCTGAGGTAGTCAAACAACTACACAGCGGCGGAGCCCCGCTGGCGGATGAGGTTCGTCCTGGGTATCTCAAGGCTATGGATGTTGTAGGGCTGTCATGGTTGACACATCTCTACAACATTGCGTGGTCATCGGGGGCAGTTCCTAGGGAGTGGCAGACCGGGGTGGTGGTCCCCATCTTTAAGAAGGGTGACCTGAGGGTGTGTTCCAACTATAGGGGGATCACACTCCTCAGCCTCCCTGGAAAGGTCTTCTCCAAGGTACTGGAGAGGAGGGTCCGATCGATAGTTGAATCTCAGATAGAGGAGGAGCAATGTGGTTTTCGTCCTGGCCGTGGAACTGTGGACCAGCTCTATACCCTTGCAAGGGTGATGGAGGGGGCATGGGAGTTTGCCCAACCAATCCACATGAGCTTTGTGGATTTGGAGAAGGCTTATGACCGTGTCCCCAGGGGCACCCTGTGGGGGACGCTCCAGGAGTATGGGGTGGGTGGCTTTCTGTTAAGGGCCATTCAGTCCCTTTACCAGAGGAGCGTGAGTTTGGTCCGCATAGCCGGTAGTAAGTCGGACCTGTTCCCAGTGAGGGTTGGACTCCGCCAGGGCTGCCCTTTGTCACCGGTTCTGTTCATCACTTTTATGGACAGAATTTCTAGACGCAGCCGTGGTGTGGAGTGTGTCGAGTTTGGTGGCAGGAGAATCTCGTCTCTGCTTTTTGCGGATGATGTGGTCCTCCTAGCTTCATCCAGCTCTGACCTTCAGCTCTTGCTGGGTAGGTTCGCGGCCGAATGTGAAGCGGCTGGGATGAGGATCAGCACCTCCAAATCTGAGACCATGGTTCTCGACTGGAAAAGGGTGGCTTGCCACCTCCGGGTCGGGGGAGAGGTCCTACCTCAAGTGGAGGAGTTTAAGTATCTCGGGGTCTTGTTCACGAGTGAGGGTAGGAGGGATCGGGAGATCGACAGGCGGATTGGTTCGGCATCTGCAGTGATGCGGACGCTGAGCCGATCTGTCGTGGGGAAGAGGGAGCTGAGCCAGAAAGCCAGGCTCTCGATCTACCGGTCGATCTACGTCCCAATCCTCACCTATGGTCATGAGCTTTGGGTAATGACCGAAAGAACGAGATCGCAGATACAAGCGGCCGAAATGAGTTTCCTCCGTAGGGTGGCCGGGCTCAGCCTTAGAGATAGGGTGAGGAGCTCAGACATTCGGGAGGGACTCGGAGTAGAACCGCTGCTCCTCCGGATCGAAAGGAGCCAGTTGAGGTGGTTTGGGCATCTGGTCAGGATGCCTCCTGGACGCCTCCCCGGGGAGGTGTTTCGGGCATGTCCTGCCAGCAGAAGGCCCCCGGGTCGACCCAGGACACGTTGGAGAGGTTACATCTCCAATCTTGTCCGGGAACGCCTTGGGGTCCTGCCGGAGGAGCTGGTGGACAAGGCCGGGGAGAGGACGGCCTGGAGCTCCCTAGTTGGGATGCTGCCCCCGCGACCCGGACCCGGATAAGCGGAGGAAGACGAAGACGAAGACGAAGGACTACCGCATGGATGTTTTCCCTTTTCACACCATTCTTTGTAAACCCAAGAAATGGTTGTGTGTGAAAATCCCAGTAACTGAGCAGATTGTGAACTACTCAGACTGGCCCGTCTGGCACCAACCACCATGCCACGCTCAAAATTACTTAAATCACCTTTCTTTCCCATTCTGACATTCAGTTTGGAATTCAGAAGATTGTCATGATCAGGACTAGGGTTGTCACGGTGTGAAAATTTAACCTCACGGTTATTGTGACCAAAATTACCATGGTTTTTGGTATTATCGCGGTATTTTTTTTTAAACGTGTTACATTTTCAGACAACTAAATAAACCCTGTATATCAGGAAAATATTGTCCTCAGCTTGTGTCTAAATTTTGCCTAAAATGTGTTATTTTGTAATTATGTTGTTTATTTGTTTACATTTTTTCCCTTTAGTCTTTAAAATACCAATATTTGCCCATAACTTCTTATTTTATGTCTGTTTGATGTCATCATTTAAAAATATTAGATCAGATGATACTCAGTACTCAAGTAGCCTTCTAATCAGATACTTTTTTACCCTTACTTTAGTAATAAACCCGATGTCAGGAAAATATTGTCCCCGGTTTGTGTCCTTCCAGTGAGCTTTGCAGATTTGGGAAAATGTCATCAGGCAGTAATCATTGTTAAATTTACAATTATTTTCGGAGAGAGACCAACTCTTATCTGCCCCTGGGAGCCCCGTAATGCATAGCGTCATTTCAATATGGGGGGTGTCTGCGACACGGTTTATATGCAGGTAGCGGCGCTGCGACTGCTTTATATAGCGACTCAACCCTCAACCCAAATCCTCAGATCACACATTTTTAGCTAAAACACTAACATTAGCTTGCCTTGCGTTGACTGTAGAGTTGTGGGTGATGGTCATGCAGATGTGTTATGAGATTTGAAGCGTTGCTGCCTTTCACAGACATTTTTTCTGCACGTGCTGCAAACAGGATAGCCGTCTTCTGTCAACTGTCCCTCGGCATTCTTCAAATATCTAAAAAATGCTCATACTTCCGACTTTGTCTTCTTTGAGAGATAAAAAATCTCCTGAGTGCTGCTGTCTCCTCCTTTGGCCATTATTTCAGCTTTAGCTTCAAGAAAGTTTTGGTTGTAAACAACAAAGTGCGCATGTGCCACCAGCAACTTCAGCAGATGATACGGTGGCTGGTAAGGGTCACCGCGCCTACACCGCAGCCACGGTAATCCACCAAGATAATTATTATTTTTTTAAAAACAAGACGGTTATTATTATTGTCACCTTTTTTACCGGGGTTTACCGCTACACCAGTTACCGTGACAGCCCTAATCAGCACCACACCCTGTGATTGGTTGATTAGATAATTGCATTAAAGAGATGTTGAACAGGCGTTCCTAAAGATCCTTTAGGTGTGTGTGTATGTAATATACATATACATACACACACACACACATATATATATACACACACAAACATGTATATATATATATATATATATATATATATATATATATATCGGGATCGAACAGGGATTGAGAAAACAGAGCAGACACACACACACACACACACCAAGCAGCAGAGACCAAGATCTACCACACCAGACAAGACCCAAGGTGTAGGCCATGCAGAGGCCCCTGAGACAATCCACCACATACCCGCAGGGTGTATGATGCTGGCAGGGAAAGCATACATGGAACGCCACAACCAAGTGGCTGGCATAGTGTACAGAAATCTCTGTTCAGAAAGCAAGGGTAGGGTGGACAAATAACAAAGGACGGCCATTGTTGTTAATGTTGTTTATATATATTGTCAGGGACTTGCACAAACCAGCCAGAAAAGCACCGCTCATGAGATTCAAAACTCCATTATATTTTGGAGCAGCTTCAAAGTTAACAGGAACTTTAACCTAATCACAGCACAAGACACTCTATCCAGAAAAACAAACGACATTTCAGACACACCAGGTTCAACTTAAAAAGTGGCTGATCAGACCACTCTTCATACAAGAGGGGAACAATTAACATACAATTAACATACATCCTCACACACACACACAAACTAACCAGTCTAATCAATTCAGGTAACTCAAATAACTAAATCATAATTACAAACTCCCTATCATAACAGAAAACATCTACATTAAATTAAACACAAGCATAAACATGAATCTCCCCTCCCTTGGGAGTTGGTAGATCCCAGAAGTGCTGATTAGGCTTCCTGAGGAGATGAGCTGCAGGTGTGAGACTCCATGGGAAACTCCAAGTAACTGAGGTGACAGACACACACACACACACACACACACACACATACATATATATATATAAATATATATATATATATATACAAATAATAATATTATCATTTTTCAATTATTATTGTGATTATGTTTAATTCTATTGGATATCTGGAAATTGTATTTGCATTTAAATTGATTCATGCCAGCTTTTGTAAAAAACATTTAGTTAGAATCGTATTTCTGAACAAAGTACTGTTTTTATTGTCTTAACCATTCAGTTTCTTATTAAACAGCATTATAAATAATGCAACAAACAGCAAAAGTCTGCTTCTCAATCTCTCACTGAGATCACACAGCTGAATTAATTCTATCTGACACATTTCTAACTCTGTTCAAACTCATTTGTATGTCAGTCACGTTTTCCTGATTTTCCAGATCTTGTTCATTCAAAAGCAGATTGTTTCAGACAATGCAGAGGCATGAAGAGAGCACTAGAAGATCTTGATCAGATACGAGACAACTGGATGAGTTATCCAGTTTCTATGAAACTGAAACCTGCTGGAAAATCCCATGTAGCTGCAGAAGTGAGCTCCAGGAGAAGCCGACTGGACAGAGAAGATTGAAATGATCAGTCTTCTGCACTGTTAGACGATGAGACAGAAAAAATAAATAAAAAAATGCTTTTGGATGTACGTCCAGTTTGGGTGTTTTGTTCTATTTCAGTTTCATTTTAAATAAACAGACTTTTGTCTACAGCAGAATCCTACACAGCCTGCAGGGGTCAGGTATTAAGAACCTGTTGCCACATTTATGTAAGCTGAGCGTGCAGAGTTGAACGTTTGGTTGCTTTACACATTTGGTAAAAGTGGACAGATGCGTCCATTCACATACTTCAGTGTGCAGCCTGCTGAGAGAAGTGCCTAGGGACCATTTATAAAGTGCAATACATTCACATAAAACTATCAGTAAATGAATTCTGACTGAAGTGGTCATGAAATTCACAGGATTTATCAGCTGTCTCCTGATTATGCAGCAGCACTTGTATAAGAAAGTCGTCGTTGTCGTCTTCCTCCGCTTATCCAGGTCCAGGTCGCGGGGGCAGCATCCCGACTAGGGAGCTCCAGACCGTCCTCTCCCCAGCCACCTCCACCAGCTCCTCCAGCAGGACCCCAAAGCATTCCCGGACCAGATTAGAGATAAAACCTCTCCAACGTGTCCTTGTTCAACCCAGGGGCCTCCTGGCGGCAGGACATGCCCAAAACACCTTCCCAGGGAGGCGTCCAGGAGGCATCCCGACCAGATGCCCAAACCACCTCAACTGACTCCTTTCGATCTGTAGGAGCAGCGGTTCTACTCCGAGTCCCTCCCAAATGTCCGAGCTCCTCACCCTATCTCTAAGGCTGAGCCCGGCCACCCTACGGAGGAAACTCATTTCAGCCGCTTGTATCCGCGATCTTGTTCTTTCGGTCATTACTCAAAGCTCATGACCATAGGTGAGGATTGGGACGTAGATCGACCGATAAATCAAGAGCCTGGCTTTCTGGCTCTGCTCCCTCTTCACCACGACAGATCGGCTCAGCGTCCGCATCACTGCAGACGCTGAACTAATCCGCCTGTTGATCTCCCGATCCCTCCTACCCTCACTCGTGAACAAGACCCTGAGATACTTAAACTCCTCCACTTGAGGTAGGACCTCTCCCCCGACCCGGAGTTGGCAAGCCACCCTTTTCCAGTCGAGAACCATGGTCTCAGATTTGGAGGTGCTGATCCTCATCCCAGCCGCTTCACACTCAGCCGCGAACCTACCCAGCAAGAGCTGAAGGTCAGAGCTGGATGAAGCTAGCAGGACCACATCATCCGCAAAAGGCAGAGACAAGATTCTCCTGCCACCAAACTCGACACACTCCACACCACGGCTGCGCCTAGAAATTCTGTCCATAAAGGTTATGAACAGAACCGGTGACAAAGGGCAGCTCTGGCCGAGTCCAGCCCTCACCGGTAACAGGTCCGACTTACTACCGACTATGCGGACCAAACTCACGCTCCTCTGGTAAAGGGACTGAATGGGCCTTTAACAGAAAGCCACCCACCCCATACTCCTGGAGTGTCCCCCACAGGGTGCCCTTGGGGACACGGTCATAAGCCTTCACCAAATCCACAAAACACCTGTGGATTGGTTGGGCAAACTCCCATGCCCCCTCCATCACCCTTGCAAGGGTATAGAGCTGGTCCACAGTTCCACGGCCAGGATGAAAACCACATTGCTCCTCCTCAATCTGAGAGTCAACTATTGATCGGACCCTCCTCTCCAGTACCTTGGAGTAGACCTTTCCAGGGAGGCTGAGGAGTGTGATCCCCCTATAGTTGGAACACACCCTCAGGTCACCCTTCTTAAAGATGGGGACCACCACCCCGGTCTGCCACTCCCTAGGAACTGCCCCCGATGACCACGCAATGTTGTAGAGATGTGTCAACCATGACAGCCCTACAACATCCATAGCCTTGAGATACCCAGGACGAACCTCATCCGCCAGCGGGGCTCCGCCGCTGTGTAGTTGTTTGACTACCTCAGCAACTTCTGCCCCCGAGATCGGACAGTCCATCCCCAGGTCTCCCGGCTCTGGTTCCTCCTCGGAATGCGCGTAGGTTGGATTGAGGAGCTCCTTAAAGTATTCCTTCCACCATCCAACTATAGCCCCAGTTGACGTCAGCAGCTCCCCATCCCCACTGTAAACTGTGTGAGCGAGTTGCTGCCTTCCTCTCCTGAGGCGCCGGACAGTTTGCCAGAACCTCTTTGGAGCCGATCGATAGTCTTTCTCCATGGCCTCACCAAAGTCCTCCCACGCCCGAGATTTTGCCTCAGCAACTGCCACTGCTGCACCCCGCTTGGCTATCCGGTACCTGTCTGCTGCCTCCGGAGACCCACAGACCAGCCACGCCCTGTAGGCCTCCTTCTTCAGCCTGACGGCTCCCCGAACCTCTGGTGTCCACCAGCGGGTACGGGGGTTGCCACCACGACTGGCACCGGCCACCTTGCGATCACAGCTAGCAACAGCCACCTCAACAATCGCAGAGTGGAACAAGGCCCACTCGGAGTCGATGTCCCCCACTGCTCTCGGGACGCGGTCAAAGCTCTGCCGGAGGTGGGAGTTGAAGACCGTCTTAACAGGTTCTTCTGCCAGGCGTTCCCAGCAGATCCTCACTATGCGTTTGGGTCTGCCAGGTCTACACGGCATCTTCCCCTGCCATCTGATCCAACTCACCACCAGTTGGTGATCAGTTGACAGCTCCGCTAATCTCTTCACTCGGGTGTCCAAAACATACGGCCGCAGGTCAGATGATATGACTACAAAGTCTATCATCGACCTGCGACCTAGGCTGCCCTGGTACCAAGTGTACCGATGGGCATCCTTAAGTTCGAACATGGTGTTTGTTATGGCCAAACTGTGGCTTGCACAGGAGTCCAATAAAGAAACACCACTCGAGTTCAGATCAGGCGGGCCGTTCCTCCCAATCACACCTCTCCAGGTCATGCTGTCATTGCCCACGTGAGCATTGAAGTCCCCCAGCAGGACGATGGAGTCCCCTGATGGAGCAGTATTTAGCACTCATCCCAGGATCTCCAAAAAGGGTGGGTACTCTGAACTGATATTTGGCCTATAAGCACAAACAACAGTCAGGACCCGTTCCCCGACCCGAAGGCGCAGGGAAGCTACCCTCTCGTCCCCCAGGGTAAACCCCAACACACAGGCAGAGAGTCTTGGGGCTAACAAAAAGCCAACCCCAGCCCTCCGCCTCTCACCTGGAGCAACTCCAGCAAAGGAAATTGTCCAACCCCTCTCAAGGACTTGGGTTCCAGAGTCAATGCTATGTGTTGAGGTGAGTCTGACTATATCTAGCCGGTACCACTCAACCTCTGCCAGTGCTAGTAAAGTAACTTTTTGTTTGTTTTTTTATTGGTGTTTTGTGTACATTCAATAAATATTTCCATTAGTTAAAGTTACAAATCATCATTTATTAGCTCAGTATTAAATAATAAAGCTGGGTTAGGGTTAGAGTTGTTGCTCTTTTTCTTATTTAAAAGTATTATTTTCACCAATATTTTGCACCAAATGTGATATAAAATGTTCTGTTTTGATATACGTATATAATTTACAGCAACTTGATACAAAAGCAATTATTTTATAACTCATCTCTGTTTTGTTACTACTTTCAGGGAACTCAAGCTGTGTTACTTTTATGGAGCCCTTTGCAATATTTACTGTGTTTTCTGACCATTTTTGAGTTTTTCTGGTTGCTGCCAATGTGTTTGGCTTTGATTTTACTGTCAAATAAATTATTTTAATTGCATCAAATAAAAATAGTTCTACAGAGAAATGCATGAATCTTCCTCATGTTTATGTTCAAGCTGTCTTCTTACGATCAATCTGTAAGCTTTGGGGTACGTCACAGAACAGATCATTAGAAGCAGACATAATTTGGCTTATATAGACACTAAGCAGAATTTGCATCACAAATCGGCTCAGACTTCATGACTTGGTGGGGATCTCTGGAACTGTTCTAGACTGGTTTAGATCATATCTTTCTAACAGCAGTTACAGTGTTCAGGACTAAACTGTCTGAACTACAAGAGTGCCTATCAGCTGTCACCAGCTAGCTAGTAGATAACTTGCTTCAGTTA
This sequence comes from Nothobranchius furzeri, assembly GCF_043380555.1. Classification (NCBI taxonomy): domain Eukaryota; kingdom Metazoa; phylum Chordata; class Actinopteri; order Cyprinodontiformes; family Nothobranchiidae; genus Nothobranchius; species Nothobranchius furzeri. Next base: position 33,681,100 of record NC_091753.1, on the reverse strand, counting down.
AACTCTGAAAAGACTGAATGTCTGATTTATGCTTCTATATCAGTAGTACCCACTCCTGGTCCTGGAGGGCCTGTATCCAGCATGTTTTCTTTGTTTCTCTACTCCAACACACCTAATTCAGTGGTTGAATCATTTGTTCAGCAGCTCATCAGGTTCTGTAGAAACCCGTTAATCACCTGCTGATTGAAATCAGGCGTGCTAAAGCAGAGTTAAAACAAAAATGTGCTAGATACCGGCTGTCCAGTCGTGCTGTTATTAGAATCATTTGTAATTTCATCGCATAGCCCAAATCTGTGCATGTAAGTTTTATTGGTTTACGCTTTTGTAATTGTTTAGGTTTTTGCATTATCTCCCAGCTTCTGCTTCCTGAAAGCGTTTTAAACAATACATCTCTCCTCTCCATTAGTATTCCTTTTGCTCCTGCTTTAGCTAATGAAGTGTAGCTTGTCTGCAAATGGTTAAAAATGCAGTAGTCTGTCTTCTCCACAAAAAAAGGTGCAGGGAGCAGATTGTTATAGAGCGCTGTCTCTTTTATCCATCTGCCAGTGTGATTTAAACCCATACATAAAATCCTACGGTCTGCTGGTTTTCACTGAGGTGTGTTAAAAATATATTAATTCTGAAGACTCCTCATTTCTACAACTCACATTTTAGCTGCATTTTCTTTAGTGTATGCACTTTGCAGCCAGTTGACATCAAAAATACCTTGGCATGTGAAGACTGGGGTGACATTTTGGCGTGATTTCCCAAATGTAAATCTACATGGGCCAGATTTAGCCATAATATGAACAAACGTGGTTTTAGACATAATCAGTGCAGTTTTTCTGAGCAAACAAATACACAAAAACATATAGCAGGTGGATTTTGAATCTGGGATAATAAAATAAAACATCTGCATTATGAGTACCACATTAAAGCACAAGCACAATTACTGTGGTTTATTTATTATAAATAATGTTGCATATTTTATTGACGCACTTTGAAATTTTAAATTAATCTGACCAGTGAGGGCAATTATTTTATGTCAGTTCATTTTCTGTCAAGTCAGAGTTCACCCATGATTTTATTAATCATCTTATTTTATGTCTGTGGAAATAAACATTCAGAAACAGCAGGAGGCAGTTTGGAGACGATTTACTGAAATGATCTGAGTCTTTATTGATGATGTGCAGGTGATATTTTAGAATAACTAATAATTGCTCCTGTTAACTTTAGAATTATTACCTTTAGTTTTAGGCTACAACAAGCTTTGAATATCTCTCATAGAGACACTTCAGTCAAGGGTAAAGTAAAAACTTTTAGAGATAAAAATGAGACTTTTACTCCTACCGGTTTGATTTTGATAAATGTTTCTGTCTTGTTCTGATTTTAACAGGCTTTATACTAAAAGTTATCAGGTCTAAATGAAAAATATTTGCATCCTCACACACAGTTTCTCTGCGGCTTTCAGGTTTGTGATTTCAGATGCAGGGCATCAGTCGGAGGGGATCAGTGAAGCTCTAACAATCCTTTGATCTGTGATCTATTTAGCTCTGATTTTCTGACAGAATCCACTACTTCCTCTTAGCTTCATCCACCTCAGCCAGTTTCTGCCCATCTGTGTTTCTGCCTTTCAACCAGCATGCTCTCAGAGTGCACATCACCGTATCTATCAAGCATTTACAGTCAGTTATCTACCTCTTCCAAAGAGCTAATCCTAATGTTTACCCCAGCATTGATTAACCAATAGCAGACAGGTGGCCATTGATTAAACCATCATTTGCACAGCTCTCTTGGGAAATGGGCTGAAGCACAGTTACAAGTCATGTAAAATGCACACGTGTGCAGGCGCAGAGACGGGCTGGCAGTGGCTGCATGCATAGTGTTGTTACGGAAAGGAAGGCACAGACAAAGCAAACACAAATACCCGTAATGTAATAATCATGATGGCATTACGTCGCTTTATTATGCTGTTTTCTCACGACCCCTTATTACTACTGCGACAAAATCACATTTCTGCCTCTGATCAAATGCATTTAAGCTCAGCGGCACCTGTGATGAGCACAGACAACACACACACACACACACACACACACACACACGCACACACACACGCACACACATGCACACACGCACACACACGCACACACACACACACACACACACACGCACATGCACACACATGCACACACACACACACACACACACACACACACACACACACACACATGGCATAAAGCAGAAAGTAGGATGCTAAATAGCACATTTGTTTGATTGAATCACATCAGAAGGTAATGAAAGATATCTCATCTATCCGTCCTCCGGGACTCTAACAACCTTTACCTTAAAAAGCACCTGATGTCCTGTATACTTCCAGTGTGTGTGTGTGTGTGTGTGTGTGTGTGTGTCTGACTGTTATTAAATGGGCTTTGTCTTCTCTGGAAATGGACCTGACATTATTCATCTATCAGAACCACTATCTATTCCTCATCTTGTCTTGTCCCCGTCCCTCTGTCTAGCCTTCTGTCACCCTGATTCCTCTGTTTTTTCTTCTCTGGCTTTTGCTTTTATCCTCCTGTTTCACTTTTTCCCCATAAATGCTTCCTTCTTTTATCTCTCTCCCTATTCATCATGCCTATAAACTTCCTGGTCTCCTCCATATTTACCCTATTCCCTACACTTTCTCCATTTGCTCTTTAAATTACAAACAGTCTTCTCAGCATTTCCTCCTCTCTTCCTTCCTTCCATATGTTTAACATCCTTCTCTCACACAGCGCTTGTTCCTTTCTTCAGCTATCAATCTCTAAATCTGCTCCTCCATCACTCCCTCTTGTTCCATTCTTCTCCTTTCTGTGTCTCTTCAACCCGTTTCTCTACAAAGCCATTCATCTGGGGTGCATTCAAGTGCGTCGTACCATTGATAAAAATAAATATGCTGAGAGTTTTTAAATCTCAGTTTTTCTGAATGCATCCTCATATTGGTTTGATTTGTTTCTGATGTTAACATTTATACCAGACCCAGAAAACTGTATTAGTGAATGATTCAGATGTATTCTCATTATCAAATATTATTCTCTCTGTAGCCTAAAAGGTCTGGTTTTCAATAAGGGATGTCATCACACATGACTTGATTAAAAAAATAAATAAATAATACAAGAAAGCAGGCGCCTGCCTGTAAATGCAGAGTTTATCTGGATGTGTTCTAAATCAAATGATGGATTGAAATCCTTAAACAGTGGTCTAGAGAGCCTCTTATAAAGCATCTTTGCACATATGAATTCATTTGCACAGAAGAGGACATGAATTTCACCGCAACGGTTATGTTGAGGTACAGCAAACAAGCTGAACCAATTAGCGATTGTTATTTACCTGATGATTTAAGCTTCCTCATGCAAACCTTTGTCTCCATTATCTACTTGAATGTTGACTAATAGAAATCTAGAGCCGAATGTATGAAAGTCACACTCGGTAACTCGTCTAATGAGCTGGAAAAATTGATAATTAACGATGAGGAGAAGCAAGAAGATGGGAATAAATCTGGATCAGAGGACGCAGAGGGAGAATATTCTCCTTGTCTGATAAAATAAAGTGAAATATTCCTCTTATGAGTTGCTCTAGTAGAAAGGCTTGAGGCCACTGATGTTAATTCAAGCTTCTAAGAAAGATAAAATTGATCAGTTTTTACACTCAAATATCTTGTTGAACTATAATAAAAAGGTTTAGCAGCAGGAGGTGGCAGATAATTGATTTTTTGGATCATTAATGACAGACGGATGTTAGATTTCCATAATTTCCTTTGTGCTCATAAACGTCTCATTTGAAACCATCTATTGAAACTCACTCGATCATCTCAAGGTTAAAGGTTTCTAAATGACTGCTATGCATTCTTCATAGCTGCACAGTCTGACAACAACTTACAGTCCATTTATGTCAACATGGAGCCAAAGCTCCCACAGGCAGAACGCATAATCAAAAGTGTTAACACGCAGAGAAGCACAAACTGCAGAAATTACGTGTGTTTGCTCTCATTTCAATCATTTTGACTCCACAGCTGGTCCTGTGGGCATGTTCTTGTTTCTCTTTGCTCCTCTGGTAATACCAGTCCTCAGAATTTTAATCAGTTTTCCATTTCGACAAAAATTTACATGTGATTGTTATGCAGTCATGTGAAGAGTTCGCCTGACTTTCCACTTTACTTCATTAATTACCTTTTATCAGCAGTTGTATCACCAAAACTCATTTTCCTCCACGAAAAGCTGCTTGCATCAACTTTACTTCTGCTGTGTTTCTATTACAGCTGTAAAGACATTTCTGGAGTAATAAATCATTTCTCAGTTAAAATTTCTTACTTGTCAAGACTGTTCTGATATAAATATCTAAATAACTGATTTGATAAATTTGACATTTTAAAATTGGTGTTGTTTTTCTAACAAATATGAAAGAAGATGTAATTTAGTTGCCGTGTAATTGAAAATGGTTTATTTAAAATTTTACACAAACACACCAAAATATTGGTATATTGGAATTTCTCTTTTCATTTTTTTCCCTTGAACGCACCATGGCCAAACACGTTTTCCTGGACCATCAATTTACCATGACTCTGGGCCAGTTTGTTCCAGAAAAACAGATCTTTCATGTGGTAACATCTGTTAATTGTTATTTCGACAAAAATCTGAATCAGTGAAAATTGGTATCAGCAAATCAGAATTTGGAAAATTAACATTGGTCTATAAGAATTCACACATTTCTCTCCTCCATTTATCCATATGCCTGATTTCAGCCGCTTAGTTGTATTTTAGCCTGTCATCATTAAATCCCACTAGAGCACGCACACACACTCTCACACACACACATGCACGCACGCACACACACACACACACACCCGTACACACACACACACACACGCACTCACACACACACACACACACACACACACACACACACGCACACACACACACACACACACACACACACATACACACACACACGCACACACTCACACACATACACATGCACTCAAACACACACACACACACACACGCAAGCACGCACACACACACACACGCACGCACACACACACACACACACACACATACACACACACACGCACGCACTCACACACATACACATGCACTCAAACACACACACACACACGCACGCACGCACACACACACACACGCACACACACACACACACACACACACACACACACACAGCGGTTGTTGCTTTTCTAATGATCAGAGCCGCCACACACTTGCTTCATTAGCCTTTGAACCAAATCAGAGAAATCATAAAAATAACTCGAATAATAACTCATCATTCATAAAGTATGTCATCATGACTGACATTATGGGATGTGAGCCAGGTAAACGGACAGAGAGATCACATAGAACAGGCTGAAACATAAAAGACCGATGGGCTTGGAGAGGAAGCGAGTGCGGTATTCTGTTTTTATTGTTTTTTTATCAAGTCAATTCTCGTGTTTCCTCACCACTGTTTATCACCCTGGCAACTGTCAGTTACACATCACAACAAGCGGGCGAAAGATGGAAACCATGGGTTATCCAAGAGATGAAGAATAAAATTATAGGGCAGCGGCTGAATCCGGGCCAGAACAATGGCCGTCTGTGTTCAATATTCATCCATAGTGAACATTTTCATCCCATTGCTGCTGTCTACAGCTGATATGTAGGTTTTAAATTGAGTTTTTTGTCTACAAAAAAAATAATATTGATGTATTTAAAATGATTGTTTTAATATGAATGGAGACTTAAAACTGTGGGGAAACTGAGAATTTTAAATGGTAAAAGAAAAGGATTTCAGGTTTTGAAAAGTAGTTGTTTAAGATTTAGACAAAAAATAGAAACATCGAGAGGAGCCAGTTGAGGTGGCTCGGGCATCTGGTCAGGATGCCTCCTGGACGCCTCCCTGGTGAGGTTTTCCTGGCACGTCCAACCGGGAGGAGACATAAAGGTAGACCCAGGACACGGTGGAGGGACTATGTCTCTCACCTGGCTAGGGAACGCCTTGGGATTCCCCCGGAGGAGCTGGCCCAAGTGGCTGGGGAGAGGGAAGTCTGGGCCTCTCGATTTAGGCTACTGCCCCCGCGACCCGACTCTGGATAAGTGGATGAAAATAGATGGATGGATGGATGGATGGATGGATGGAAATTTTTCCTTAAAATTCAGCTGCAGTGAGAAGCACTGTTTAGCAGGAATAGAAAGTGTAGTCCTGCAATTCAACGCTGCTCGCAACAGCATCGCCTGTAATAGAGAACCAGCTTTCTTCCGCAGCCTGAGGCGGTTTCTTCAAACATGATGTTCCATCGTCATCTCTCTTCCTGTTTTCACATAGCCATCAGGGTGCTTTCATGCTCGTGTGTGTGTGTTGTGGAGTGTGTGCTCCATGTGGGCGTACATGTGGAGGTTCCTGCCATTTGCCTTTTTTGCACTTTATGAGTTGCAAGCACTTTTTTATGATGAGCTTCTCCTCAGTCAAAGATCACATGCCCGCCCACTCTCTCAGACACACACACACACACACACACACACACACACACACACACACACACACACACACACACACACACACACACACACACACACACACACACACGTTTGCACAACCTCGGCTGCAGCTCGTATATATTGAGGACAGTTGTGAGGGAGAACTCGCAGCATGTAGGCGTGTGGGTCTATTTTCTATCTGAGTTTGGAAAGTTTCAAGATTTCTGGAAGTTTTGATTTAATTTTTTTAGCCACTAGAAGAGATTCCATCATCATTCCTTCATGTGTTTGAGGAAAACGAAAATAGCTTTAGCTTAGAGCCTTTTTCTTCTTTGTGCTCTCCATAGTTTCTTTGGTGCAGAGGTGAACCGTGACACAGAAGGGGTCAGACAATAGGTGATAAACATGTCGTGTTTTTTAAGAGTGTTGCCAAGGTTTTTGTTCACAGAAAAGTTCAGGTTTTCACTAGAAGTGATTTACCTTCCATTTTGTTTGCTAGGGAACACATTTGCAGAACCTTAGTGTTGAAGATGTGCTGATGCTGACAAATCATTAAAGAAGGTAGTTGGGAGATTAGTTTTCCTCATCTGGGAATCTTAATTTGAGGCTATTTGTTACAATAAAGTTCAGAAAAGTAAAGTAAAACATTTGAGAAACCACATTTTGAAAGCTGATGAGAACATTCAAAAGATGTTTCGTGCTTTCATGCCGCCCTGTTGGATTTTTCAGGCGTCCTTGAGTTTTGTTGACATGTTTTAGTTCAGCTCTTCACTTAGTTGCCTTATTGTGTTTAAAATATCTTAATCCTTAATTTGGCTTTAAACAATCACAAAAACAATAAACTAAAAGAATCCCTTTAGGAACCTTTCCAATTTCTTATATGTGTTATTCTCTTACTAGTCCTCTGTGGACAACTGATCCTGAACTTGTGCACGTCTCCTGAAAACACTTAAAGTGTACTTACTTGTTGCTTGGACATCTGGGCTCCCGTAGGATCTCAGTGCTCTTCCCGTCCATGTGTTCTTCATATCGATTGATTCTGAAGGTTTTCCTCAAACACTATATCAGATAAAAAAGTTCAGTTGAACACAGATCCTATGTGGTCTGAGCTGTACTCCCTCTAGTGAGAGAAGAAGTAAATCCAGTGTGTTTGTCTACTCAAACACCTACTCTGCTAAAAATGTGTGATTTCAGTTCTGACCAAATTGAGCCATCAACCATTCCCAGTAATTATTAGATCGTTTATAATGTAAAAGGGAAGGTTTCAGGCATATCTGCCGAGTAAAACTCAGCCAGATGTTTGGTCTCACTGATATTTGAAGTTCTGATATTTGCCCAACGTCTGAATTCCAATTTTAACTATTTTAATATTATGGTGAAAAGTTGAAACTAAGTACTTGAGGAAAAAGCCACGTGTCAGATTTAAACTCATATCAGCTAATTGAAATCCTTCATTTCATCTGTGAAAATAAAAAGAGCAGCACTGATGATCACGTGAGTCGAGCGAGGAGCACGACAGAGAAGCCGCTTCGCTGCTGAGGCTCTCCTGGTGTCCACTTGAGTGCTTTGATTGTTGTGAGTAAACCTTTCTGCTGCCGTTCCACGCCGCTTTCGCTTCCAGTGTGCATGTAGGCGTAAGAGTCAAGCCTTGCTGGAATTATTTATATGTTTAGCTAAATAATCAGAAAGTGTAAAACTGATGCCTCTGTGAATGTTTATAATACAACATTTTTTATTATTGCTGGGGAATCAATGACTTCATGAAGATTTAAAAGAATTATACATATTCGACAAACAGCCGGGAAAATTTTTGTTTGAGATGCCTTTGGATGCTATGGAGGTTGTAAAGTTGTAGGTAGTTGTTTTTATAGTTCACTGGCTACTAACTTGAGACAGTTCTCCACACCTTCATCTCATCACACTCAGACTGCTGTAACTCTCTTTTCACGTGTCTGAGCAGAACCTCCCTGAACCGTCTACAGGTGGTTCAGAATGCCTGTGCTCGGCTTCTGACCAAGTCCTCCAAACACACCCACATCACCCCGCTTCTCCTCCAGCTTCACTGGCTGCCAGTCAACTTCAGGGTTCATTTCAAGATCCTGGTTCTGGTCTTTAGGGCCTTTCATGGACAAGCACCATCATTGGTGATCTTCTCAGTCCCTACACCCCCAGCAGGTCCCTGAGGTCCAGTGATGAAAGCCTACTGGTTGTGCAGCACCAGGCTAAAGACCAAAGGTGACAGATCATTTGCTGCTGTGGCCCCCAGACTCTGGAACTCTCTCCCCCTGAGTCTGAGATCAGTGGACTCAGTCGTCTCCTTTAAAAAGCAGCTGAAAACTCACCTGTTCAGGCTGGATTTGGTGTGACCTTCACCACCCTCTCCTTTCTGCTCTCCGTACCTATTCCACCTTCCCTCTTTCCTATTCACTCTCTCTCTTTCTTTACATTTTGTAATCACAATAGTCAATTTTTTGCTCGTTTTAAATATATTTTTAATCATTTTCTAAATTCTTTTTTATTTTTTGTTTTTGTGAAGCGCCTCGTGATTTTTATCTTGAGAGGCGCTATAGAAAAGATCTTTTCTTCTTCTTCTTCTAAGATGTGACAAAATGCTGAAAATTCAGTCTAAAAACAGAACTTTTTAAAGTTTTAGAAGGTTAATGAAACAGTAACGTTTGATATCAAGGTTTACAGGTAAGCAGGATGTTGCTCTTCTGTTGTTTAAAGTCTGGCTTCAACATTTTTCTCACAGTCTGAAGACGTTCAAGTGCTTTGTTGCCAAGAAAAGTGAAAAGTACATTAGCGTCTAGAGTGGCACCTGAAATCCCTAACAAATCATGAGCTTATTTTTAAGGGCCTGTTATCAACAGTGTTGAAGGCTGGAGGAAAGCGCGATAAACGCAGGACTCATCTGCAGCCACCAGAGCATGTTTTATCGGTGTAGCTATTCATTTTCACACTGGTTCTAGCTTTTTATGAACGTGCTTCTGTTTTGGCCTCAGTTCCATAAAAATGGAAACATTTAATTCCTGTTATCAATAAAGCCGCCGTTGGATTTCGCTTTGGACTTTTGTTATTTTCTGATGCAAAAACACTTCAGAAAGGCTAATTCTTAAATTTAGAGCTGTCCAATTAAAACAAAAGTGATGAGAAACCATTTGTACAGAAAAACTCATTATGCTGATTTGATTGAAGTTTGATTTAAAGAGGAGAAAAAGGCACTTACAACACTTGGTTTGTGACTTTTATTATAAAAGCTAATGGATTTTAGTAGATAAGTTATAATCTTATATGCAGTGATAAAACCAAACCAAACTAGAAAAATTAGCATTTCTTGCAGAAATGCTGTTTGAATGCTGGATAGCTGAAACTGTAAGCTGAAGCTGCTGAACAGCGGACCTGAAGCTGAAGCTAAGCAAAACTGTCTAAATGAGCTGAATGTATTGAAAGATGTAGAAGCAAAAAGCACCAACAACCAAGTAAAGCACAAAAAGTAAGGCAATTATAGAGAAAAATAATCCTAAACAGCAGAAAACTGAAATCTGTGAACATTGTATAAAAATCTGGACAGCTAAAATGTCTAAACACCTGTTATTTCAGTAAGTTTAACAGTTTAATCTTTACATGTAGCTGAACTGTGAAATTAGCGGCATATGCTAAATTTGGAAACTTATTGCTGAAGCTGCTGAATAGCGGAAGTGAAGCTGAAACTAAGCTAAACTGTATAAATGAGCTAAATGTATTTAAAGATGTAGAAGCAAAAATCACCAACAGATGTAATAAAGCTCAGAATATAGGTGGAGAATGGACAAAAACATGCTAAACAGCAGAAAACTTAAATCTTTGTACATTGATTAAAAGCTCAAAAGTTGTAATTTTTAAACAACTGGTATATGAGTGAGAATAGTTTCATAGGTACATTTTCACAATTGGCTGAACTGTGAATTTACAAGCATTTACTGATATCTGAAACTGAGAGATTAACATGAGAGATATAAGATACCACCTTTCATCAAACTTTTTGACAGGTCTATTGTTCTTTGACCTTTATGCCCTTTCCCCCAAACCACCTTAAACAACTGTACAATCTAGTCAGATATAAAATCTAATCACATTGTAAAAAACAGCCATCAAATATAATGAATATAATAAAAAAACAAGTTGCAAAAGAGACAGCGTAATCCACTGCCCATCCGAAGCCACCAGCCCCTCCCATGAAGCACTGAAAGCTATCACGGCGTTCTGGATTTCATCCAATGATGGAAGAGCTTGCGGCCTGTTGCGTTTTACAGCCGGACGAGGTCTCTCACGATCATCTTAGTACACCCTGCGTGGAACTGCGAGGTTGAGCACTGCCCAGTCGCTGTAGGAGAGAACCGCTGAATGTGATAAATATGGCTTGAGAGGTTCGTCCTCAGCCACATCATGGATTAGACACAGCTCCTTAGTTTCATAGCTGAACCGGTACCCAAAACTACTGGTATAGCCGTAAGGTTCCAGCGGCAATATTTGCTCCAAGGACTCTGTACCGCCAAAAGGAGGAAGCTGCACTCTACACATGTAGAATGTAGATTTGCGGGGAGCACCACCCCCTGCAGGCAGCTGATGGATCGCTATGGATTTTTCACAGAGCAAGGTCTGTGATAGCGGTGATGGCGTGACAACGCTGTCCTCTTTCACCCCCTTCTCCTCTTGGGTAGAGGTTGAAGCATCGGTTGTAGACACTTCATTCATCTCCTCTTGGCTCTCCTCTTTCACCTCCTTCTCCTTTCGGGTAGAGGTTGAAGCATCGGTTGTAGACACTTGCTTCACCATTTTCTTAGAAGTATTTCTTCGGCCTTTCACCATTCTGATACGATCTCAGTCTGTCCGCTGAAATGGATCTGAGCTTTTAAAAAGGCAAGCAGGGTTGGAGAGAGGGATGTGGGGTATTACATATAAAAGGGAGGGGCTGTGGGAATTTTGGGGTTAACACAAAACAGTTATCAAGCATAACTAAAGTGGTTCAGATCAAAGCAGATCAACAATATACATCTTGACAAAAGGAGACTTCATGCGTCATTACACAAGAGTCATCAATTCGTTTCTTGACATATAGGGTCTTAAAGAACATATCACAAAAAGGGACTACAATCAATACACCTGTCAAGTTTGACGTAAGGTGGTTTGGGGGAAAGGGCATAAAGGTCAATGAATAACACACCCGTCTAGTTTGATTTATGGTGGGTTGGGGGGGGGGGGGGGCATAAAGGTCATAAAACAATACATCTGCCACGTTTGATTTATGGTGGGTTGGGGGGGAAGGGCATAAAGGTCAAAGAACAATAGAACTGTCAAAAAGTTTGACGAAAGGTGGTATCTTATATCTCTCTAACATATTTAGCTGAACTGTGAAATTAGCAGCTTATGCTAAATTTGGTAACTGATTGCTGAAGTTGTTGAATAGCTGAAGTGAAGCTGAAACTAACCTAAACTGGCAAATGAGCTGAATGTAGTGAAAGATGTGAAAGCAAAAAGCACCAACAAGTGTAATAAAGCTCAGAATATTGGTGGAGAATGAACAAAAAATGCTAAACAGCAGAAAACTTAAATCTTTGAACATTGAATAAAAACTCAAAAGTTGAAATGTTTAAACAGCTGGCATCTGAATGAGAATTACTTGTTTAGAATTGGCTGAACTGTGAATTTAGAAACATTTACTGATATCTGAAACTGATAGATTAAAATATTTTCAGACTTGGTATGGAATTGATGAATGGTTGGATGAATGAAATGATAAATGGACTGTTGGATGGATGTTAGATGGATGGATGGATGGATGGATGGATAGAAGCATGTATGGATTTATATGTGGATGAATGGATTCCTTTGGCCAAGCCGATCGATTTGATGTCTGACATGTGTGGGTGTGTAAGTTAATTTGGCCAAAAGATGATTGAACTCTTTTAACCAAGCAGGAAGCTGGGAGGGAGCAGGACGGTTTCCCACCTTCTGACGGTCAATCAAATTTAACTTGTTTCTAGTTTTAAGGACAGATAGTTCAAAAAGATCAAAAAACAGAAGTCTGTTATTGGCTCAATATTCAGCTTTTTATTCATTCCTATGAGACTTGGTTAAAGTGATTTGTAGTTCCTTGTGTTGCCATGGTAACAGATGACAGGAGTCTGCTTTAATAAAGCAATGTGCAATGTCACATGACTCTTTTAAACAGTCAGTGTGTAAGTCCATTTAGCCAGAAGATGATTGACCTCTCTTAACCAATCAGGAACCTGGGAAGGAGCGGGACACATTCCCACCTTCTGACGGTCAATAAAATGTAACTTGTTTCTAGTTTTAAGTACAGATAGTTCAAAAAGATCAAAAACAGGAGTCTGTTATTTGCAATGTCACATGACTCTTTTAAACTTTGAATAACATTTCTATATTAAAGTATGTTGATACAGTTGTGTCTAAAATGTTGTTAAATGTTGTTGCTAAGCACATTGCCATGGTGACGCAGAACACAATATCAAGTTAATACAAGACTCCTGGGACCATGCAGGTTGAATTGATGTATCATATGTGTGGGTGCATATTTCCTTTTAGGCAGAAGATGATTGAAAACTCTCAGCCAATGAGAGAGCAGCGAAGGGGGAGGGGGCGGTTCCTGCCTTCTGACTAGTGTTAAAATGTCAGCTATGCTGCTAGTCTTAAGTGTATAGAGCTGAGAAAGATAAGAAACAGCAGTATGTTATAGGCTCAATATTAGGCTTTTCACATTCATTTCAATGAGACTTGTTTGGGGATATCCTTATGCACTTGTGTTACCATGGTAACAGATAACGTATTTAAAATTGAATACCAGATTCCTGAGACCAAGCTGGTCGATTTGATATATCATATGTGTGGGTGCTCGATCCTGCTTGCACAGAAAATGGTTGAACACTCTCAACCAATCAGAGAGCAGCACTGTTTTCCCGCCTTTTCCCCGGCTGTTGGAGGCTCTGTACTCCTGTTGATGAGAGAAGCCTTTAAATCTGTCCTTCAGAAGTGAAATTGGACCTGTCAAACTTCTCATCACCATTCGAAAAGTACTGCACCGATTTGAAAATTTCAAAAAGGGTGGGCGCCAGAAGGCCTTGGTGGTCATGTGTGTGAAGTCTTGTGTGCCTACCACAAATTTTCTAGAAGATATGAGGAGAACATTTCAGCTGTCTGTCGGCCACAGGTGCCTTTTTTTTAAAGGGGTTTAAATGGATGAAAGCTGGCACAGTCCTCCTTCTGGGGCTTGTAGCACAAAAAATGTAATACCAACAGCAAAACTGAAGACAGCACTTTGAAGCTGACAAAAAAACTATTAAATTTGAGAAAATCTTTAGTGTACTATAAAAGATGTGGTCGGTGGAAATTTTTGTTTCAAGATTTCATAGATCATGCATTTCAGACCTCTGAAACGTCTCATCGCCATTCAAAAACTGCTGCACCTATTGGAAATATTCAAAATGCTTGAGCGGCAGAAGGCTTTGATGGTCATCTGTGTGAATTTTTATGTGACTACCATTAATTGTCTAGTAGCTATGACGAGAACATTTTAGCTGTCTGAAGCCGATCGGAGGAGAAAATCTCTGTTCCTTTAACATGGGTTTCAATGAGAAAGAAATGTAGCACTTGAGGACAAAATGAAATCCATTCTGAAAAGCTGACAAAAATTCTTACTTTTGAAATATCATTTGTTTCGGTACTCCAAACGGTCTGGGTGTTGCAAAGAGTTGTTTCCAGAAAATGTGCAGGTCAATAGTTAAGAGTGTGGAATTTTCAGTTTAGAGTGATGAGAGATATTTTTTAATTTTTGAATATTCTCTAAGAAATGAACAAAATGACCACAATGTGTGGAGTACATTCATGATTTATAGCTCAAAACGAAGGTATATCCGTTAGCTGCAAGCCAGCGTGCGTCTCATTTCAATCGGACTTACGGTTTTCTCAGGACAATGCCAGAAATGGAGCAAAGGAGGGTTATTGCTCCTATCTCTGCCCATTATCATTTTTGTGATTTTTTCTGAAAATCTCAAGCCGTACCTCAACTTCTACCTGTGATTTTAGAAAACCTGTATTAGATATCAAAAAGATTTTTAGCCAGTAATAGCTGAAAGTCTTGTGAGTTTGCTGAAACTTGAATGAAGTCTCTAGGTTAAAGTTAACCTATAAGAGTAAGAGTTAAAAAAGTGATAGGATTTAGCTGAAAATTGAGCAATCCCATTCATTTCAATGGGACCAAAAATCACAGAAAAAGCTGAATAT
>NC_091753.1:33623835-33661335 GCF_043380555.1 Nothobranchius furzeri | reverse complement strand
AGGTCCTTCAATGTCTGTAGCAAGATGCTGCACATCTTCTACAAGTCTGTTGTTGAGAGTGTAATCTCTTCAGCCATCATCTGTTGGGGTAGTAGCATCAGAAGCAGGGACCTGAAAAGGCTCAACAGCCTAATAAAAAAGGCTGGTTCTGTTCTGTGGACGACTGTGGAACCACTGGAGGAGATAATGCAAAGAAGGATTCTCCAAAGAATCAAGAAAATGATGGACAACCCTGAGCATTCTCTTCACAAGACTGTCCGACAACGGAAGCGTGTCTTCAGTCAGAGGCTTCTTCAGTTTGGCTGCAACACTGACCGCTACTGGAGATCCTTCCTGCCAACAGCCATTGTAATATACAATAACTCTTTGATGACTTGATTATTATTATTATTCTGAGCTACTGCAGCAATCGATTTCCCTCTGGGATTAATAAACTATTTTTGATTTGAATTTAATTGAATTTACACAGATTTGTTTCTCTCGCTGAAATATAAAAAAAATATTGTTATCACCAAAGATCTGTATGTTTGGAACAACCTGGATGATAAAAAAAAACATTGTATTAAAACTTTTTTGATTGCTGTCCACAGTGTGAAAATTATTTGCATCTCCATCTCCATGGAAACTGCTTAAGACACACTAATTGGTTTTCAGGTTTCAGCTGCTTCATCCACAGCAGAAACTTGAAAATAAAAACAGACCAGCCCTGATTTACATATGAAGCCTGTTTGATTGACCAGCTACTTATCCAGACTCACGAAAGATCAATTATTCCGACGGAAAACTGAGTGCGTTCTCAGTCAACCGACGTCAGACGATTATTTCACACTGTTGGCTGTGATTATGTAAAATAAAGTGAGCAGAGCAGGAAGTCTGCTGTCAGGCTGCTGAGGAACAAAGGATGTGTGTGTGTATGTGTGTGTGTGTGTGTGTGTGTGTGTGTGTGTGTGTGTGTGTGTGTGTGTGTGTGTGTGTGTGTGTGTGTGTGTGTGTGTGTGTGTGTGTGTGTGTGTGTGATGACCTGTGGATATTTAGTTTATATATTTTAAGTGCAGAATAACTGTGTTAATTGGATTTGTTTGTTTTATAAGATAACATAATTGTCTGACCTCTGAAACACTTTAATAATGATTTTTGTGTGCAAGTAGTTACTGGTGTGTGGAACTACAAAATACATTTAGAGGGCTCGCGGATTATGATTAAGTAACGAAACAAAAAGTGACCTCAAATCTGGACACAAACTGTCAGACTGAGAGTTTAAAACTCTGTCTTAAATGTGAGCATCTTCTTTAAAAAAGGAAGTGTGGGAATCATGTGGTGAGTTCCTGCTTTCTAATTTATAAAGAAAAAGCACATTAAAGCAGCTTAAATGAGTTGGAAACTTTAAATATTAGCAGTTCGCTCTGCAATAATTGGCCACTGTCTGTGAAACATTGATTCCTCAAGCTGTTGGGCCTTTGCGTATTTCGACAGATCAATATCTTCTAAAGTCCTAAATATCTTGTCACTGGAACTAGCCCTGGAGAGCAGGTCTCCGCGGAGCCCCCACTGAGAGGTTCTATCAAAGAAGTGAGATTTTACAAATGAGACGCTCCGTCAGCCTTGATAAAACAGAAGTCGTTCACATCAAATCCTCATTAACATGTGCCACAGTGTCTTTTTCCTGCTAAAGGCTGATTCATGCTTCCCCGTCAGCTCCGCAAGGGACAGACACACACGGATTGACGGAAGCGTTTTGCTCTCATGCTTCGTCTCCTGGGGAGCGTTGCAAAGCAATTCCCTGGCAGGACAACAGAGGGTGTAGTGCTGTTCTGTGGTATCCTGTCATGTATCCGGTCCAAGATAGTGTGTTTATATAATTAAACGGGGAATTAAACGTTAATATTTTAGATTTTTTTCGCGAGGTTTTCTTCAAGCTTCTCCGTGTCTGCCGCTAGTTATCCTCGGCTCTGTTTATGTTTTTGAGGGCACATTGGCGGCATAGACAACAGCGGTGCCCTGACCAATCACAAGCTTGCGATCTCTGTCTCGTTCGACGGATGTTTAAAAAAGTGGGCCCGACTCCGTACGTACTTGCGTGCATGCCGGGGAGATGGATAATGGCGTTGTGTGTCTCCACACTGACACAGACGGAGAAGCATGAATCAGCCTTAATATAGGTCAAGCTTGGTAAAAGAAGGTTTAATGGAGCAATGAAAAAGTTTATCGGCCTCTGAAATGTGACAGATTTCAAGCTCCTTTGAGATAAACGCTCCTCGATGTAGGCAGATTTTAAAACAGAGGATTCATAATACGGAGGTGTGTGCACAGGTCTAGGTTAAACTTCAGCTCTTGATAACTAATTATGCCATTTCTGATCATTTTATTGAATCCTGTGAACAACTTCAAACCACACATGTGACTTTTCTTCATGCTGAGACTGAGTCACACGGCATTTAAAATGAAGACTAGTTGACAAAGACAACCTGAGTAAATACAAACATTTTTCAAATGAACATTTTATTTGTGAAGGGGAATAACCAACATGGGCCTTTGTGAAACTGTAATTGACCCATAAATGCTACATCTGTAACAGAAACTGCTGCAATCATCTGCTTGTGATAACGGGTAATGAGTCTCACTTATCTGGAGGAATTTTGTCCATCTCTTTTTTACTGACTACCTGTTGTGACCTGGAGAACACTCGAAAACCGGTCTAGTGGTGCCGCAGTTTCTCCTACGGACCTCGTTGCCTTGGAATCCTCGAACTTCAACAAATTCCGGATCTACCTCGGGGGTCTCAGAAAGAAAGGGTACGTAGGCACGACAGATTGCGTCTGATGCCTTTTTATTAGAAATCAACTTTCTAGTTTAATGCAGACCAAATTCATTCCCACTCAGAACTCAGTTTCTTTAGATACGAGGGTTCTGATAACATCACATTCACACATCATCACACCTCACATTCCGTCCACTTGGATTCATCCATCACATAAAGTTGTTTCCTAGTTGTAATGTTTTTAATTGTTTAGAAAATAAATTTCTTACTTTTTATAAACTTGACTCTGTCTGAATTAATGCGAAGTGTGTTACGATCCCCGAATTAACAAAGAATCCTAATTCTTCTGGTTAAACATCCAAAGATCAATCAGGTCGATACTCTATATTTATATAGAATCATCACATCTTATTGATCATAATTAAAACCCAAAATACATCAGTAGTCTAATTCTACATTTTGTTCTGGGTCTTTTTGTACTTTCATTTGTGTAGAGCGAGACATTATGTGTTGCATTTGAGATTGTTCAGCTAAGTGTTTACCTAATTCTTCAGCTCTGGATGTTGTTAGTGATTCTGAATTCAGCAGTACAAATATGTGGTTGATCGCAGTCAATTCAAGATTTAACCACAGAAAATGATTCATCTAAAACGTTTAAGCGATAAGAAGTCTTTGACGTAGCCCTGGCTTCTTAGCTAAAGCCTTACGGGATCATCTAAAGCAGCAGCAAATGTCAAATTGCTATAGCTCATTTAATTTATTTGTTAATATTATTTATTTAAACAGAAGATGCACAAATCTATGAAAAACCAGATTTGTGTGTGTGTGTGTGTGTGTGTGTGTGTGTGTGTGTGTGTGTGTGTGTGTGTGTGTGTGTGTGTCTTCTTCACAAGCCCTTGCTGTGGGGGTGTCTGTTATTATTAGCACCTCAGTCTCCATGGAAACTATTGCAGTTATACTAATCGGCTTCATAACAGGAAGAACGTGCTGAACTGGCTGAGAGACACTGAACAGAAGCGGGGGGGGGGGGGGGACAAAAAGTTGTGAGGAAAGGCAAAGGATTATTGGTGTTTTTTTTCTGAGTGAAAAGTGGAAATACAAACATATTTAGATGGGATTGGAAAGACCGTTGAAGTGAGAGGATTTTCTGTTTTTGATTTTTTTTTTATATGACACACATAATCCCACGAGATCCTGCACTCAGGCATCTGTGTGATGGATGTGCCTTTTATTGTGTGACTCCACCAAACAGAGCGAGATTGAACCGTGTTTCTACCACGGGTGATTTAACGCCAGCTGTTACACCTACTGGGGATGTCACAGTGCCTTCTCCCTCACATAAACAGACACATATATTTAAAAAACTTCACCTTATTAAACAACGACAAGGTCTCTCCAGGATGTAAGTTGCATGACTTTTCTGATTGTTTCACCTCTTGTTTCAGCCACAGCGATTTCACAACATGTCTGACACCAGCCACATAATACAAGTGATTGAAAGTGACACGCGCTGCAGAATGCATAGACAGAAGCATACGAGCTGCACTTTAACTCAGAATGACTCCAACATTGTTTGGTAAATCTGGTTGACTGTGAGCTTGGCAGCATGTCTCCTGCAGGCTGGTCCATGCATATTGGAGACTCACAGATGGCCTCAGCGCTGAATATGGATGAGAGATTTGACACCAGAACTGAGACAGACAGCAAGGAAGAAAGAGAGCGAAAGAGAGAGAGAATGCGTGCAAACAAGGAAGTGAGTAATGAAATAAAGAGATCAGTAAAGATTAAATAAAAAATCAGTAAACACATTTGCTCCTAATAAAGCTTCATTTCATCCTTTTATTTCTCTCATTTGTCTTCTTGATTTTGTTTGTTCCTGTGGCTGGATCTGTAGGAACTGTTGAGCCCAAATGGGGCATGTGTGTGTGTGTGTGTGTGTGTGTGTGTGTGTGTGTGTGTGTGTGTGTGTGTGTGTGTGTGTGTGTGTGTGCGCGTGTGTGTGTGTGTGCGCGCGCGCGTGCGTGTGTGTGTGTGTGTGTGTGTGTGTGTGTGTGTGCGCGCGTGTGTGTGTGTGTGTGTGTGTGTGTGTGTGTGTGTGTGTTTTAATGTGTGAGCAACCATGATGGTGCAGTATCTTGTCTATGATTGGGCTGGAGGCCAGGAGTGACGATGTGAGAACCCACAATACTATGCCGCCACAGCATCTGTTGGCTGGAGGGCTGTGAAGGTATTTTCTGGTGATGCACAGAGGTTAAAAAAGACCCTCACACTTTTTTCTCATAAACAGACAAATAAACAGTCAGTCAATCCATCAGTGAATTTATTTTTATTTTTATTTTTTGTGTAGCACCTTTTACATTATTGCTTTTTGCAAAACAAAAAGCAATAATGTAAAAGCCAGTGTCAGCGATGTTGGGGGAAAGCTAACTAGTAAAAATAGGTTTTCAAGCAAGACTTTACCTGAAGACATGGAGATTGCTTTACTGCCAGAGAGAGCTCATTCTAAAGGGTTGGTGCCATTACTGAGCCCCCCCCCCCCCCCCCATCTCAGTTTAGAGCATGGGACTTCCAGTAACTCCTGCCTAGCAGAGTGAAGGGCCCGAGAGGGCACGAGCCTGTGTAAAGCTTGGTTTATGCTTGACGCATTCACTTTCCGCACGGTGATGCGGCTTGCGGATGGAACGCGCTTCACAACTCGCAGCGTTTATGGTACGTGTGGCTCATCTCTGCGGTGAGCCAATATTCTCCCAAACTGTAGGGGGCAACATGGAGCTCTACGGCATGCACCCAACACTACACCATAGTAGAAGTAGAAATTACTGTTTACAACATGGCATTCCAGCATTTTTAACAGCGTTCTCGTCTTTTCCGACAGTGTGAGCTATTTCTCTCCAAGAATTATTAACAACATGTTGATCACGGTGATCTTTGAGAGCTGAATCATACAAATGTCTGTATTTACGAACCTCTGCCATACTAGTTCTTGCCGGTCCGCCATGTTTTTCCGCGTCCGTCCGTCCGCGTGGTTAGAAATTTTCCAAGGTGCGTGTTGCGGAAATTCTGGGCCGTGCGGAGGTGCGGTGGAGGGGCGTGGTTGTTAAAATGACGCAAAATTACGCAACTTTTCCGCGCGGAGCCGTGCGGACCTCGCGGACGCGTCAAGCATAAACCAACCTTAATGATGCAGCCAGATATGGTGGAGTACTGCCCTGCAGAGCTTTGTACACATAGATAAGAATCTTAAATCTGTACAGAGAAGCTAGCACAAGGGTAATGTGGTCCCTCATTCTAGCATCTAGTTGGGATGCCTCCTGGACGCCTCCCTGGTGAGGTTTTTCGAGCACGTCCAACCAGGAGAAGACCCAATGGATGACCCAGGACACACTGGAGGCACTATGTTCATCAGCTGGCCATCGAACGCCATGGGATTTCCCCGGAGAAGCTGGCCCAAGTGACTGGAGAGGGAAGTCTGGGCCTCTCTGCTTAGGCTTCTGCTCCCGCGACCCAACCCCGAATAAGTAGACGATGGTGGATGGATTGATGGGTGGATGGTGGAGTATTTTGTCTTTGAGTGGGCGAATGTAATCCAGGAGTGATGGAGCGAGAGCCCATGACCTATGGTCACCAGCACCGACATTGCATCTGTTGACTGGAGGGTGAGAAGGTATTTCTGCTGCCTGAGCTAATGAGGTCTTCAGTAGGAATGGTTGGTTCTAATCTGCAGAGGGGTGGGTCAGCAGGCCACCCTGTTTCAGCTCCTCTCTCTGTGGGAGAAGGAGAGCAAAGGAAGGACAGGCAGATGGTAGATGTGAAGAAAAAGGGATGAAAAGCGAGAAAAAGATAAAATAGTTCTGAGGGGGATGTAAAAACCAGATAAAGAGAGGCTACGACTGAAGCAATGCGAGGATATGAACTTAAGTTAAATAAAACTGCAAAGAACTATTTATCAAAAAATGTTTATTATCTCATGTTTGAGCACAAAAACTACAGTGCTATTTGTGATTTCCTTTTATCATAGGAGTGTGTTAAAATGTTTCAGAACAGAATGATTGCTGGCTTTGATGAGTTTTCAACTAAAGATATCTTTCATTGGAAAATTATGGAGCTGTAACGCCCGGAACACACCAGATGTGGAAGCGCAACGATGTGCTGCGAAGCTCCATGGAACGATGAGTGCTTCTAATTGGCGCCCTTGTTAACCTACGGTCTCGGTCATATCAGCTACGAAGTGCCACGAAGGCTTGCGCCGTACAGCGATCGTTTCGGCATGAGCTCTAAGTTTTTTGCGAGCCGAAGCTCTCATCGAAAAATCTTGCCTGATGTGAACAGAGAAGGAACGGGCAGTGCGCGAACTTCGTGAGCAATCTGCTTTGCGGTGCTTTGCAGCTGATGTGTTCCTGGTGTAACTGTTTTTGTCAAATGTTGTCAAATATGTAATATCATCCTAAATGACCTCACACAATAAAAAATTAGCCTGGCAAACCGTCTTATTTAATGAATATATATTGTGGCCACGTCCCATAGATAGTGACCGGTTGTAGGGCAGGACCTGCTATTGTCTTTCAAACTGTCTCTGCATGCTATTGGACAATGCTAGGACCAATCACAGCAAATAATACAACACATTCTCACACCCTAAGCGTCGGAAACAAACGCTTGGTCAGCCACCCTCCACGTCAGACCCCAGACGCCAAAAGTGCCCTTTTTCGTTACTTATGTGAGAAAAGGGGTTTTTCCCTTTTGTAACTGCAGATCCCAATGCAGCGTAAAACTGACGCGATGAGATATCTGCTGATGCGGCACCGAACCAGCTCGTTTAACCGCACCTAAACCTTAACGTTTCACTATTTATAACCTTCCCCTCTCCCTCATCCTAACCTTAACCCTCTTGCTACCTAAAACGTTACTCTCACTGTGATCAAGCATTTGTTTCCCATACATTCTGACTCTGACAGTCAGAGTCTGACAGTCAATTTTCGTATTTGCCGCCCAAGGGGAACGTTAGAACATACCAGCTGGCGAGGGGGAGGTTACACATACCCTCTACCTTTAACCTCCACCCTGGTAGTTGAAACCTCCCCCTCGCGTTGGCTCGGTCCAAACTCGACCAATGACGAGGGGGGCTCCCGCCGTTCACTTCATAGAGGCGGCTTTTAGAGCGATCGACACATCACTAACATGTTCGCTAGCAAGATGGTTAAGGTTAGATAGGGGTGAGGGGAAGGTTAAGTAAGAGGATAAGGTTAGGGTGAGGTACACTGAGCTTGTTTGGTACCCTGGCTGCGGACATCCCATCGCGTCAGTGTAACGCTGCATTGGGATCTGCAGTCAAATAAGGGAAAAACCCCTTTTCGCACATAAGTAATGAAAAAGGGCACTTTTGGCGTCTGGGGTCTGACGTGGAGGGTGGCTGACCAAGCGTTTGTTTTTGACGCGCTGGGAGTGAGAATGTGTTGATTAACAATGTGACATATTCATCACCATGGCAATCAGTCAACAGGGCAGTCCACCATACACCGAAAAAGAAGAATAAATGTTGAACAGAGACAGCCATCTGTATCAGTGCTAACAGGTTAAAACACTTTCATGTTTAAAGGTGATTTTGTTTGGTAACAGGAAGAAAGAAGACTGAAAAACACCCAGACTGAGATGGTGAGGAGTCCTGACTCCTGAGGGAGAACGCTCTCTTGATGATGTTGCGGTTCTTTAGACAAAATCTCAGTAGAAAAATGTTAAAACAGAAAAAGAGATTTTTGTATTTCTGAAATCCCGCAAACTGTTGATTGACAGCATTTATGACCCAAAGCTTTACTAAAAATTAGTTTCAATGGACTCTCGTTTAAAAGCCAATCACAACACAAAACAAACAAAAACATGAACCTGTTTATCAATCTGTGTACTGAAAAATAGAAATGATTAGTGTCCATGCAACACCCTCACAGCATCATGTTTAAAAGTGAAAACCCACTCAGTCCTCAAAGGTTAGAGACGTTTTGTCTAGAGCATCATTTAATTTTCATCTCTAATACATGTTTACATAGAGAGTTAATTTTAGTCTATAAAATCACAAAGATGTGAAATGGGTGAAGCAAATCCATCTGCAAATTACACGGGAGACATTTCATATTGATAGTTTCTGAGAATCTTATTAGTTTTTATAAATAACACTTTACGCCAATAAGTGCAGAGCAGATTGGTTATGATTCATGTTTTCAGTGCTTAAAAGATTGATTTAATGCTCCCCAGGCAGGAGATTCATCCTGAGAGTCACTTCAATATTTATTTATGCAGCACGTTGCTCTTTAAATCTGTTTTATTTGAATTACAAGATATATCCAATAACTTATTAAACTAGAGATGAAAATAAAATCAGATTAAGCCGTTACAATGATTTTAATCTGAATGAAATCATTTTCTTCAAGTTTTGGTCTCCTCTTTACTTTTTATTTTATAGTTTGAATGCTGTAAAACATTCAAACTATAGTGATCCTGTTTCTATTTATAGTTAGTTTATTATTCTGCTTCCATGTGTTTTTTGGCATTTAACTACTTCCACAATTCTTCAACTATTTACACAATTTTGGTATCAAAACGTTCAGCTCGTTCAGCTTATGCCAGCAATGACTTTTGGTATTAAAATATTTTATACTTTTTGAGATATTCAGCTTTTTCTGCGATTTTGGTCCCATTAAAATTAATGGGATTGCTCAATTTTCAGCCAAATCCTATCACTTTTTTTAACTCTTACTCTTATAGGTTAACTTTAACCTAGAGACTTCATTCAAAATTCAACAAACTCACAAGACTTTCAGCTATTACTGGTAAAAAATAAATATTTTTGATATCTAATACAGTTTTTCTAAACTCACAGGTAGAAGTTGAGGTACAGCTTGAGATTTTCAGAAAAAAATCACAAAAATGATAATGGGCAGAGATAGGAGCAATGACCCTCCTTTGCCCATTTCTGGCATAGTCCTGAGAAAACCGTAAATCCGATTTAAATGAGACGCACGCTGGCTTTCAGCTAACGGATATACCTTTGTTTTGAGCTATAAATCATGAATGTACTCCACACATTGTGGTCGTACGGTTCATTTCCTCATCTGATGATCTAAGAAGAGAAGATAGTTGCAGAGGGTTAGAATGCTGAATGAAGCATAGGCTTGGCTGAAACATTGTTTTTGCTCTTTTAAAGTCGTTAGTCTGGATTGTTTACAGCACCCCAGACCAGTCTGTGCTTTACCTGCAGCAGTCAGGGCGAGCACCGCTTATCAGAGATCATTTTTATGCAGTTTTTCAGAAAAGGGTTGCAAAGTCCTCCCATCTCAAACATCTGTCTATATCTGACTCCTCAGACCCACACAACACCACTTTACAGGTATGATGGAGGATGCTTCCGAATGTCAGAAAGACCCGCCCTCTCCACGTTTTGATAAAAATGCGCATGAGAGAGAACGCACAGGTACCCTCGTGCACGCTTTGTTTACAATGGCTACCGGCCTTGCAGCACTTCTTCTAGCAGTAATCTGAAATACATTTTTTCCAAATAGCATGCTGAACTTCAGCTTACCTGTCAAGCAGGAAACCAGCAACAGAGGCGTCTGTGAGAACAAATCAGCGCACGCCATCGTTGAAAAGAGTCTCCTGACAAAACCTCTAGTCTTATTTCTCACTTTAGAGACCTTTCTCTTCTTATCATAGACTTCTAAGACACTTTTTCTTTTGCGACTCTCAGCCATTTTCAGAAGAAGCCGTTGAGAAGAGTGAGGAATGAAGGCGTACCGCTCTACACATGAACAGAATGCGAAAGAGCAGGAAGTGAAAACTAACCCAGGATGTATGTATGATGTATGATGAAAGCCTCACCAGAATGATTGACAGTTATGTGGACCAGTGGTTCAAATGATCCACCCGGAAGATCAGGATCCTCCACTATTCCTTTAAAAATTGCTTGGGGTTAAAATAGTAGAGAAGGAAAGAAAATTGTTCCTTGTGTTTATCTGAAGAAAGATTTAGCGACACTCCTTTGCTGCATAGATTTGTAAAATAAAGGCTGATGATGATCTCATCTCAGATATTAAAAGATTCAGTGTGTACGTCTGATTGAACACAAAACCTGTTAGAGCTGGAGGGTTAACGAAGGGAAGGAGAAAATTTGTTCCAGGATTTGTTGTAATCAGGGAGGAACGCACAAACAGCGCTTGTGTTTGTCTTTCATTCTGCGGAAAACATAAAACAGGGGAAGAGGAGGGGAGGAAACAGGTGAAGAACTGAAAGACTGAGTGAAACAAATTGGGTGACATGGAAAGCACCTTAGCTGGACCAACCGTACAAATGCATTAGCTCGAGGCTTTTGGCAACAATCAGTTGAACTCCCTAGAGAGCATGATTTCACTTAGCCTCGGCTTCCCTCTCCTCCGTTTTCAGCCTCTCTGTGACTCTTTTTAATGCTTTAATTATTTATGATTTAATAACAAGCAGCACTAACAGATGCCACAGCTGCCGCCTGTCACACACACGCGCGCACACACACACACACACACACACACACACACACAACACACACACACACACACAACACACACACACGTGAGAACATAACTAATGACTCTTTCCTTTTCATTTGAATCTTCTCTATTGTCCTGAATGCTGAAAAGCTCCATAGAACCAAAGTAGAACAAAACATAAATGATGTTGCCGAAAAGATGCTGAACTTCATTTCTCATCAGTTTGTCTTTTGAACAAACCACACGTCTTTACTATATCACCTGTTTCTCCTGCTTTCATGATGAAACAAAGTTGAGACCTGATTAATCTTCTCAGTTATCTGTTCTTCAATAACAGAGAAGTCCTTTTCAAGCCTCAAGCAAAACAAGAACCTGAATCATTTAAAACACATTTGATACACCGGAGGTTGAGGGGAGAGTGGAAAATGAAAATGCCTTTTAGGCAGTCATTAATCTTAGATTTCAACCTCTCCGTCATCACTTTAACATCGTTCTTGTTCACAGCCTAATTAACTGTGTTTATAAAAACACTGATTTATAAGAAAGCTCATCAGGAGCCAATTGATCCGTGTCATCCCTATTGGTATTCACTTTGGGTAGGAGGACGGGAGGAGTGAGGGAATGACAAGAGAAAGGAGGATATGTCATTCCCTCTGGGGTTAAATTGACTTTATATTCAGGTAATCAAACTGAAGGTCAGAAACAGACGGAAAAAGGAAGGTCGGGGTTACATCTGGAAGAATAAAGGAGTAGAAGGACAAATAAGATTTTTAATGGCAGATGTCTTATTACCCCACGTCCTTTTTTATCCTCCTGCCTCACGTCTTTGACTTTGTCGCCTTCTCATTTCACTGCAGCCTAAAATAAACGTTTGCATTTAAACGTGTCAAGACTGACTGACAAGCTGCAAGAAAGTGTCAAATTTGACTTTCAGTCACTTTAAATCACTTTTAGGCAGGAACGTTTTCAACAAAACCTGAGAAAACACAAACACAGAAGTACCCGCATGTGCAGACGTAATTCATGTTCATTCTTTTTTCTGTTCATCCAAACATGCAGTCACTCTGTGGGGACTCTGCAAGCTTTTCCAGCATAGATCCATGCATTAAACAGGTTATATTTAGTTTAAAAGGTCAAAGTTAGTAATATAAAGTTTATGGTAATGGCTGGTCTGCAGGAAATTAAAGGAAGTCAATAGAATGTCCTCTGAAGCGATGGAAGCTCAACTGTGTGTGTGTGTATATTTAGACATGTCAACATGCTTCCACAGGCAGTCCTGCTCCGTGTTTCCATGGAAATGATGGAGCCAAATTGTCAGTTTGCCTTAGAAAAAAGGGGCAAGTGATGCAGAGCCTTGATGTCCGTGTGTGTGTGTGTGTGTGTGTGTGTGTGTGTGTGTGTGTGTGTGTGTGTGTGTGTGTGTGTGTGTGTGTGTGTGTGTGTGTGTGTGCGGGTGTGTGTGTGTGTGTGTGCTTTGCCCTGACTAGATGAGACTCTCACACAGAGTCTAGAGGGATGATGTGTATTTGTTTTGGTTATTGAGGCTGAAAAAACAATATTGGAGGCATTGTGCCCTCTGCCACTAAACGTTGCTGCATGTTTGACCAGGAAATTAAATCTCTCATGCTTTTCAGACAACCCTGAGCCAATTGTCTTTATGTTATCGACCTTTTTCCATCTGCCAATCTCTTCATTCCCTCTAAATATTTCCACTTATTTTCTCCTCTCTCTCTCTCTCTCTCTCTCTCTCTCTCTCTCTCTCTCTGTCTCTCTGTCTGTCTGTCTCTCTCTCTCTCTCTCTCTCTCTGTCTCTCTGTCTGTCTGTCTGTCTCTCTCTCTGTCTCTCTGTCTGTCTGTCTGTCTGTCTCTCTCTCTCTCTCTCTCTCTCTCTCTCTCTCTCTCTCTCTGTCTCTCTGTCTGTCTGTCTGTCTCTCTCTCTCTCTCTCTGTCTCTCTGTCTGTCTGTCTGTCTCTCTCTCTCTCTCTCTCTCTCTCTCTCTCTCTCTCTCTCTCTCTCTCTCTCTCTCTCTCTCGCCCTCATCCTATTCTTGGTTATCTATCTTCATCTCCCTCCGCATCCCAACAGGAACGCTCATCTTCTCGTGGGGAGATGCAGCTGTTTAGCAAAGAGGAAAAAAGACAGATTAGGAGGTTTAGTTGAGGTTCATTTAACAGCTTTTGGGGAGCCTTGAACGTCACAGAAGACATTAAATGAAGCTTTAAAACGAGAAAACTTCAAAACTTTTTAACACTGCATCTGTGTTGGAAAAACGGGGAAGTTTGATAAAATTACCCTCACTCCAAAATCCATGCTGTTATTTATGTTACGTTCATGAGCAGATACTGTCTTGAACTTGGATAAAATCATGTTTTTCTGACTGAATCTACTAAAGTAATTCACGTCTTTCTGACTGTTGTCCTTGTTCAATGGTTTACCAAAACAGTCACGACTTATCTAGAAAATCCACAAGGTTAAAGTTTTGTTTCTCTGCAGGATGACGTTCGTCCATCTTTGTCTAATAGCAGAATAAACTAGTCAAGGTTTAGTTTATTCAGAAACTTTGGTTTGTGGCTTGTCTCTTTTCAGAGTTCAGCTCAGCCATGTGAGACAGAGAGAAACTAGTTGATGGTTATGTCTGATTGCAGACTTTTTGTAACTAAATGCATGAAAAACTCATAACTCCTCCATCGCTTAAAGGTATCATAGTCTCTAAAAAGTCCAACATGCAGCTTTTCATTCAATCTAATAACTTAAAAACAGAATTAAAATATTGATTAGGCTGTGAAATGCATTCCTTTTGCATTTTTGTATGGGACTAAAACCAATTTTAAACCAATTAATACATTGATTTGGATTTCACTCAAAACGTACATTGCTGTTCATGTTCAGCCAATAATATTTTTAATTTAAGTGAAATGTGATTTGCACATGAACACCCGTGGGAGCTGCAGTGGGTGTGGTGCATTGTGAGTAGTCATGTTCTTAGGTATTTTGTTCTATTTTGGGGTGTTTATGCATATTTATTTGAAAAGCTCGTGTTGTTCTTAGTTATTACTTCATTCACTGTTGCAAATGTGGCGTTACTTGTTATGTCATGTTGGCAACATAAGTGAGGAGGTGAGTCAGAGGAATGACACCGCTGTGCTGTTCTGCTGTTCTACGTGAATTGGTGGTTAACACTAAAACCTCTGGAATCAGCTGCTTGTGCTTTGCTCTAACTGGCTGTTTAGCTGACATTGTTCAATGTTGCTGCTGTAAAAATATAGTTTGATTAAATGTAAATGAATAAACTGGTGTCAAATAATGTTAAGCGCCTTGTGATTTTTATATTGAGAGGCGCTATAGAAATTATACTTTCTTCTTCTTCTTCTTCTTCTTCTTCTTCTTCTTCTTCTTCAATGCAACAATCTGAATTTGGTTGATTCAATTTCAAATATTAGCTTGGTTCAATAAGAAATATGGTATGTGAAGAAATTTATTTGGATCAAGTCAAAGAATTATGGTTCAGTCAAGTGAAGTGATATGGTTTACATCAATATAAACAATATGGTCATATTGAGGGAATACATTTAGTTTCTGTGAAGACAAATATTTGGGATGTGAAAATTGGACATCATTTTTTTAAATTTAAGTGAGGTTATTTTTTACAGTGTATCATGAAAAATAAACTTTTGAGGCTTTTTCATGTTATTTTTAAAATATATTTTACAGAAAATAATCCATAAAGCTGAAATCTAAATAAACAAAGTCTGCGTCAGCTGGCTAAATTCCAAAGTCGCTATGAGCATACCGATTCCTAAACATTTTTTTTTCGGTGAAGAAAAGGAACATGCAGAACTTTTCAAAGTCTGCTAGACTTTGTGATTTGAATACAATTGTATGAGAGACATCTTGCCATCTGTCTCT
Organism: Nothobranchius furzeri; assembly: GCF_043380555.1. NCBI lineage: Eukaryota > Metazoa > Chordata > Actinopteri > Cyprinodontiformes > Nothobranchiidae > Nothobranchius > Nothobranchius furzeri. The sequence goes on along the minus strand of NC_091753.1, from coordinate 33,646,164 downwards.
GCCCTGTCCCTTGGTAGCTGCTTGTACATAAGGTACTTTTCTCTGTAGTTGGCCCAGAAAAAGAATCACTGGCAGGAAGAACTTCCTCTTCAGGTTCTTGGCCTGGTTCCACTGGGAGGCCACCTCCTTTTTTTGTTCTTCCTGCAGGAAGACAAAAAAAAACAGTACCTCACTGAAGAAATTTGCATATTTGCTTATTAACATATTAAGAGACTACATTAAAGCAGAATCTTCTCTGTAAATAATTAAGGTGCCATCAGTGACTTCCATTGTCCTGTTGTCAGATGTAGAGATGGTTTGCTGAATCTTTTACTGGATACTTGACCCAAAAGCTCTTAATTATTTAAGCTTTTATTCCTCTTATGTAAAAAGCACATTGATTTATAGTGCATGATGCAACTTTACTGTCTCATTAATTTGATTTAAAAACTCACCTACCATTGGGATTGGCAGACTTGCACCTGATTAAATTATAAAACAGCTAAATTAGAAATGTAAACAGATTTAACATATACATGAATGTGTCACATGTATCATGAAGAAAAGCAAGTACTTACTGCAGATGAAAGATTATTAAGGGGAGACTATGCAGTTTTGACTTGCTGTCAGCACCTTCTAGTGTCAGATTAGTAGAACCAAAAGCAGAACGTATCTCCTCGCTGTTTTTTAACACCTTAATCTGAAACCTGAACTATCTCCCAGCCTTCATTAGTGTCTGCAGTAGCGGTTCATAACTATAACAAATCAGCTGTGTTCATGACCTAAAACATGCAGGAAACATGCTGGGTGCAGCCTGCAGCGCCAGGTGTGTCAGCTCAATTTTTATTGAGCTATTGAGAAAATTTCTAAGGGGTGGCCCCCTCTGGCCACCCCTTGGGATGCACCACTGATCCAAATAAGTATTAAATTTTCATAAATAGAGCTAACAAAGGAATATATCTGAGATAAATGAACAGTTTAGGGAAATGTGAGCTTTGAGTTCTGTGGAAAATTATAAGGTAATTATTTTGTCAGGTTCTTAATGGCCCTCTGAACACTGTGTTCGAAGATACATGCTGACACGGCTCAAAGTAAAACTGCAGCTAGTGGTAAATTGTGGGAGCAAGATTAGAACAAACAAGGATGTAGGTGTGAAAATACAGCTGCAGCAGAGGAAAACTCCACCCCGTGACAACAGGAGCATCAGCAGTTTGAACACAATGAGCAAATTTGACAGAACATGCAGAAAAAAAAGCATGTATGGTTTCTGGTTTCAGCTTTTATACGACCCAAACCCTCTTTCAGCTGTAGAGACTGAAGACACAAAGTCATCTAATGAGGGAGTCCTTAAGGAGGAAAAATCTTTGTGCTAAACCTTTATTCATCCAAAGGAAAGTTTTCTTGGAAACAGATGCCTATTGTTCACCAGGAAAATGGGAGAAGAGCAAGCGCTGTCCAAAAATCATTTGAATTTGCGCTTTCTGCCCATATAGTGGTCCTAATTGAGGATACATTTGAGTGTGTGCAAACTCAGATGGGAGCTATTACGTTTGTGTCGTCATCCCAGTTTTCATTTCATTTAGCGTCATTCAGATGCTTCCTGGAGTGGGTTGCTGTATGCGGGAGAAGAGAGAGGAGAGCAGCGTTCTTGGGAATTGGAAAGATTTTTATCAACAAAGCAAAAAAATCCCCACAAAGTTCTGTCACACACACACACACACACACACACACACACACACACACACACACACACACACTCAGATGATCTGACACAGAGATGATGAAGGAATATGACATCCAGAAATGGGATTCTTGTTTCAGCTGGCAGGAGACCATGTTCTGCTTAATCTATCTATCTATCCATCCATCCATCCATCCATCCATCCATCCATCCATCCATCCATCCATCCATTTTCATCCGCTTATCCGGAGTCGGGTCGCGGGGGCAGAAGCCTAAGGCGAGAGGCCCAGACTTCCCTCTCCCCAGCCACTTGGGCCAGCTCCTCCGGGGGAATCCCAAGGCGTTCCCTGGCCAGGTGAGAGACATAGTCCCTCCACCGTGTCCTGGGTCTACCTTTGGGTCTCCTCCCGGTTGGATGTGCCTGGAAAACCTCACCAGGGAGGCGTCCAGGAGGCATCCTGACCAGATGCCCGAGCCACCTCAAATGGCTCCTCTCGATGTGGAGGAGAAGCGGGTCTACTCCAAGCCCCTCCCAAATGACCAAGCTTCTCACCCTATCTCTAAGGGAGAGCCCAGCCACTCTTCGGAGAAAACTCATTTCGGCCGCTTTTATCCACAATTTCGTTCTTTCGGTCACTACCCAAAGCTCATGGCCATAGGTGAGGGTAGGAACGTAGATCGACCGGTAAATCGAGAGCTTCGCCTTCTGACTCAGCTCTCTCTTCACCACGACAGACCAGTACAACGCTCGCATCACTGCAGATGCAGCACCAATCCCCCTATTGATCTCACGCTCCAGTGTTCCTTCACTCGTGAACAAGACCCCGAGATAAACTCCTCCACTTGGGGCAGGACCTCATCCCTTTCTTTCTTCTGGCACTCGCAGAGTACAGATGCTTCTCTTTTTGCTCCCTTATCTTTTTTCCCAAGGCTCTTTGTCCTGTCTTCCCACAGAGCGCTTCTCTGCATTTCTTCTGAAAACCCCCATGTTTAACTATGGATTTGATTAATTGGTCATTCAACGCAATTGATACAATTTTTTCAACAATGAGACCGGAGGAGGGGGCTCCCACATGCCCGCAGTGGACCCACCTGGCGGGGTATATGCTGGATTCCTGGAAGGAGTGGAAGATCATATGCGTCTCCCAGCTGTCCATTGAGGACGTCAAAGACGTGTGGATATTTGGCCTGATGATCACTGGATTTCTTCTGATTGGAGTGGGAAGATATCTGGTTTTCTGGAAATTTGGGAAGACGGGAGCGATTGGAGGACGACCCGCACCCAAGGAAAGCACCGTCCGTGTGGAGACCTCACAGACTGGGACGTTACTCGAGGTGAATCGTAAGCTGGACAATGTTCTAGCTGCGATACCGATATTAGTGCACAAAAGGGATGTCATTTCGGAGAGGGTCACCGGACGGTATGGACAAGTTTTACAAACCTAAATTGGCTTCACTGAAGGACTGGAATGGTCAGTAAAGACTGAAGGCAGAGAGGAAAATTATCTCAGCCTGACCCAAAGTCTTGTTATCCGAATCTGACGCCAGAGCAGCCTCGAGATGCTAACAACAAACCCCCACGAAGGAATGCAGACAGATGCAGTGAACCCCCCTCCACCCCCCACCCCCGCCTTCAGATTGGTGGACTTCAGCCTGGCAAGGTCATCAACCCGCAGGAGTCAATGTGCTCTGCGCTTCTCCCGAGATCTCCCTCCCACCTATGGCTACAGTGGCTGAGTGCCGTACATGGCTGCTCTCGCTGGGGAAACAGGATCCCAGCCCTCCCCCGCCTTACTATTGGAGTATCTATGTTGTGTGGTCTGAGGTCTGTTGCTTATCTGTCTTAGGTGTTTTTTTTGCAGAGTAAAGCTGCCCTCCTGTTGGGAGAGTAGCTGTGAAGTGCCTTTTTTCCCTCCTCCCGAACCAATTCCTCATGTTACCCTCTTATCTCTATTAAGGTAGCGCGACTCAGGGTTGTGAAGGACCACAGTCACCAATTCTTGCCACGTGCCTTGCCCATATATGTCTGATCTCTGAATTGTGTGTACTGAAACTCTAATTTCCCTCTGGGATTAATAAAGTATCTTTGATTGACTGATTGATTGATTGATTGATTGATTTATTGATTGATCCCTGGCCCGGAGAAGACATTCTACCCTTTTCCGAATCAAGACCATGGCCTCAGATTTAGTGGAGCTGATTCTCATCCCAGCTGCTTCACACTCGACTGCGAACCGCTCCAGTGAAAGCTGATAATCACGTTCTGATGAAGCCAAAAGGACCACATTATCTGCAAAAAGCAGAGACCTGATCCTCAGGCCACCTAAATGGATGCCCTCCACACCTTGGCTGCGCCTAGAAATCCTGTCCATAAAGGTTATGAACAGAATCGGTGACAAAGGGCAGCCTTGGCGGAGTCCAACTCTCACTGGGAACGAGCCCGACTTACTGCCGGCAATGCGGACCAAGCTCTGACACCGGTCATACAGGGACCTAACAGCCCGTATCAGAGGGCCTGGTACCCCATACTCCCGGAGTACCCCCCACAGGACCCCCCACAGGACCCCCCGAGGGACGCAGTCAAACGCCTTCTCCAAATCCACAAATCACATGTAGACTGGTTGGGCAAATTCCCACGCACCCTCCAGGATCCCCCTAAGGGTATAGAGCTGGTCCCATGTTCCACGGCCAGGACGAAAACCACATTGCTCCTCCTGAATCTGAGGTTCAACAATCCGCTGGACCCTCCACTCCAGAACCCCTGAATAGACCTTACCAGGAAGGCTCAGGAGTGTGATCCCCCCTGTAGTTGGTACACATCCTGCGGTCCCCCTTTTTAAATAAGGGGGCCACCACCCCGGTCTGCTAGTCCAGTGGGACTGCCCCCGATGCAGAGCCGCGTCAGCCAACACAGCCCCACAACATCCAGAGTCTTAAGGAACCCCGGGTGGATCTCATCCACCCCTGGAGCCCTGCCACAGAGGAGCTTCTTAACCACCTCAGAGACCTCAGCACCAGAGATTTGAGAGGCCAACCCAAAGTCCCCAGACTTTGCTTCCTCACTGGAAGACGTGTCGGTGGGATTGAGGAGGTCTTTGAAGCATTCTGCCCACCAATCTACAACGTCCTGAGTAGAGGTCAGCAGCACACCGTCCCCACTATAGATAGTGTTGGTAGTGCACTGCCTTCCCCCCATGAGGCGCCGGATGGTGGACCAGAATCTCCTCTAACCCATACGGAAGTCTTGCTCCATGGTCTCACTGAACTCCTCCCATGCCCGGGTTTTTGCCTTGGCGACCACCCAAGCCACGTTCCGCTTGGACCGCCGGTACCCGTCAGCTGCCTCTGGAGCCCCACAGGCCAAAAAGACCTGACTGGACTCTTTCTTCGGTTTGACAGCATCCCTAACCGCCAGTGTCCACCAGCGGGTTCAGGGGTTGCCATCACGACAGGCACCAACGATCCTGCGACCACAACTCCTGTCGGCTGCCTCAACAATGGAGGCACGGAGCAGGGTCCATTCAGACTCAATGTCCCCCGCCTCCCCCGGAACATTTCGGAGGTTCTGTCGAAGGTGGGAATTGAAGCTCCTTCTGACAAGAGACTCTGCCAGATGTTCCCAGCAGACCTTCACGATACATTTGGGCCTGCCTGGTCTGACCGGCATCCTCCCCCACCATTTGAGCCAACTCACCACCAGGTAGTGGTCAGTTGACAGCTCCACCCCTCTCTTCACCCGAGTGTCCAAGACATGCGGCCACAGGTCAGATGAAAAAACAACAAAGTCGATCATCAAGCTGCGGCCTAAGGTTTCCTGGTGCCAAGAGCACATATGGACACCTTTATGTCTAAACATGGTGTTCATTATGGACAATCCATGACTGGCACAGAAGCCCAATAACAAAACACCACTCAAATTCAGATCAGGGGTCCGTTCCTCCCAACCACACCTCTCCAGGTCTCACTGTCTTTGCCCACGTGAGCATTAAAGTCCCCCAGCAGAACGAGGGAGTCACCGGAAGGAGTGCTTTCCAGCGCCCCCTCCAAGGTCTCCAAAAATGGTGGGTAGTCTGAACGGTAGTTTGGTGCATAAGCACAGACCACAGTCAGAACCTGACCCCCACACGTAGGCGGAGGGAGGCTACCCTCTCATTCACTGGGGTAAACCCCAATGTGCAGGCACCAAGATGGGGGGCAACTAGTATGCCCACCCCTGCTCGGCGCCTCTCAGTGGGAGCAACTCCAGAGTGGTAGAAAGTCCAACCCCTCTCAAGGAAACTGGTTCCAGAGCCAGAGTCATGCGTTGAGGTGAGTCTGACTATATCTAGTCGGAACCTCTTAACCTCACACACCAACTCAGGCTCCTTCCCCACCAGAGAGGTGACATTCCATGTGCCAAGAGCCAGATTCTGTAGCCGAGGATCAGACCGCCAAGGTCCCCACCCTCGACTACCATCCGTCACACACTGCACCCGACCCCTTTGACCCCTCCCACGAGTGGTGAGCCCATGGGAAGGGGGACCCACGTTTACTATTTGGGCTGTGCCCGGCCGGGCTCCATGGGTGAAAGCCCGGCCACCAGGCACTCACCAATGTGCCTCACCTCCAGGCCTGGCTCCAGAGGGGGGGCCCTGTGACCCATGACTGGGTGAGGGAACATGGTTTCCATTTATATAATTCATCATAAGAGGTCTTCAGGCAGCTCTTTGTCTAATCCCTCACCTAGGACATGTTTGCCATGGGTGACCCTACCAGAGGCAGAAAGCCTCAGACAACTTAGCTCCTAGGGTCATTGAGACACTCAAACCCCTCCACCACAGTAAGGTGGTAGCCCATGGAGAGGCTTAATCCAATAAAAACAAATTCTCACAATTTACCTAATTTCTGATGCATGAAACAGGAGAAACCCGTAAAACGATTTTTCTAAGCAAATCGAGCTCTTTCGGTTTTAATAGCAGCTTGAGTTTTAATATCATCTATTTGCTGAAGCTTAAATATCTCTGTTGTTCTTAGCTTAAATGTTTTGTATTTAACATGTTTGTGTTTTTGCTCAGAGGTGAAACAGCAACAAAATTCAAACTGGATAAAGTGAATTATTGAGCTGTAATGAAAGCAGTAAATCTTACATTTCAATTGGTTGTGAGTAAAGTGAAAGAAATCTGTCTAGTTCTTCTTTCTTGTTCACATGACATTGAATTCGTACACGTGCCACTTTTGTGTTTCGTCAGAACTGCAGGGAAATGGTAACATTCATGGTAACTCAACATTCATGAAAACATGCTAAATTTCTTTTTTGCATTTGAAACTCAAAATTATCTTATTTTCTCCCCATTTTATTCGAATTTTCAGTGCCTGCTGTCTCTCAGGCACAACCTAGATTTAAACCAATTTCCAAAAGTTGCCTCTCTTAGGTCCGTTTCCACTATCCGAACTTCCTGGTAACATTAACGGTATGTATGTGTCTTCCTTTTACCAGTAAATAAGCAACATTGATGCTTCATAAAAATTGCTGTTTCTAAAAACACAATCAAGAACTTGGGGGAAAACCCCACAACACCATGAGATTGGCTTGTGTTTGGTCTTCTACAAAGTGCCAACATTTCTTCGTCATTGAACGTTGCATTTTATGTGACACAACTCTTCTCCTTGTATCCTGAATCAATGAAAATACATCATACTTCAACAGAAAAAACATTTTTTTGATTTATTAATATACACGGACGCCTTTTAGTGCTTATCAGCGGCATCACTCACTGCCGAAACAGTGGTATGTGCTGACATCTTAACAGAGTCCTGAGAGGGCTGAGAAGATGGAGCCATCTATTTTACACTTTCTGGTTCACGCACGTTATTGAGCTGTGACTGTTTAGTTGTTTTAGAGAAAACATGTCACATACATCTCAGCAAGGCACTGTGACTCACTTGTTGAGACATTTTGGAAACCTCCTTATAAATACTGGTAGCAAAACCATCATGTGTGGCCACAAACATGCACTTGAATGTTGCTTTGGAGAAAAGCATTGACTATAAATGAATAATAGTTTCAATCATTGGCAGTGGAGTGAGATATTTTCATTTTACTCCTCCATTATGGAGCTAAGATTGGGACCTATATTACAAGTAACTTGTAAGTTTTGTAACCGTAACTTTCATTTTGTAACACGTAATGTTTTTGTAACACGCAATTCTCATTTTGTAACACGAAACTTTTGGTACGTAACATCTAACTTTCATTTTGTAACTTGCAGAAAAAAAATCTATGTACAAGTTTCAATCACAACTCTCAAAACACACTTCTCTTCTACAGTTACAAACTCAAAACATTTTCTCCCAATTCCAGCTTCCTTCCAAAAAGAACCAAGGCTTAGTCTTATCAGGCAATCATGTGTCTAGGATATGAAATCCTGCTCTAATTCAAAATGTAGGTTCTTTATTTACATCAGTTTAAATTCTCTAAAAATGTATTATGTAAGCAAGGAATACAAGACACATGATAGGCTGATCAGACAAAGCCTGTCATTGGTTCTTTGAGAAGAGAAGCTTGAATTTGGACAAAATGTTTTGTAACACGTAGATTTAAGTTTTGTGACTGCAGACTGAGATGTGTGTTTTGAGAGTTGTGATTCATAACTTTCGGCAAGTTACAAATTGATAGTTTCATGCCAAGTACTGAAATTTACAAAACGAAAGTTACGTGTTACAAAACTAGAATTACATGCTACCACACAAAAGTTACAGTTACAAAACTTATTATAAGTAGAAAAACTCAATACAAGTCACTTGTAATATTGTCCCAATCCTAGCTCCATACTCCATACACGAAATCCAGTCAAATCACCCAAAAATGGTTGAGAATTTGCGACCGATTGTGTGTTGAAAGACCTTCCCTGTTCCAGTGGCCCATGAAAACACATTTTCTAACGTAAAAATCCTTTTTAGTTTTCAGAGTTTAAACACCTTACATTTTCTACATTTTTCAATAAATCCACAAAGTTGACTGGGTATGTGTTCTCTGTCTGGTGTTTTGCTGCACCTTGTTCTGGTTTATTTCAGCCCATGTTGACTTGATGCTGTTGCTGAAAGTAAATTAGCAAAGCAGTGTGACAACACTAAGCTTAAAGGCCTGCATTAAAAAAACTTTGTTCTTACATTACTGAGAAGATAATCATACCAGTAGAAAGTGCGGTAGAAACGGGGGCAAATGGGAGAGAAACGAAGCACCTGTTGTAGTTAGCCATCGCTCAGTAACCGTAGAAACAGCCGAGGGATGTAAAAATCACCTTGGGAACAGGACTGAGTGGAGCCAACTAGGAGTAATGTATAAAATGGGTGGTGGAATGATGGATGTCATTATGACATTTTCTTTTGCATAATAGGTTTAAGGTGTGTGTGTGTGTGTGTGTGTGTGTGTGTGAGTGCTGGGGTGCATGGGGAAGAGAAAGTCCTCAAGACTTTAAGGGAGAAATTAATCATCGCTCTTCCTTTCAGCCAGACGTTCTGATGGATACAGCTATTATGTAAATGATTATTCTTGCGTGTGTGCTGCAGATCCTGGTTTTGCCTTCAGTGTCGCTGCCTGTTTCACACCCAGATCTGAAAGAGTTGGGGGGTTATGTGGGTGTACCAGATTAGCAGCTCTCCTATAAGTGGAGTGAACCACACTGATCTATGAGTCACGGTGACGCAGAGGTTGGGGCAGCGAGCACCGCGCTCAGCTTTGTTTTTCCTGCAGGAGCAATTTAGTTCTTCTACACAAACCGAGGCCAATCTTTGGAATCAGTTTGAAATGTTTGATCATATCACTCCACAAATCGTTTTTAAAGGCAAAAACCTTTTAAACTGGCCCAAAAATTCTTTGTAGTTTGGAGGAATTCCTCAAAACAGCTTGCAGAGCCAATTTCAGCAGACCTCTTACTGATCCGACACAACGGACGGCATCGTAACTCTGGAGTTTCTCGTCACAAACAAGAATAAAGATCATATTAAAAAAATCAAGTGTAGATAAACAGAACAGCAACTCCTTAAAATGAAAACCAGATCAACATATCTTCTGTTTTAATTAAAAAATAATGTGGTCAATAAGTTTTCATTGTAGAGATGTGCATCACCTGATAGATCTTCTCTAAAAAATAAAATTTTTGTTTTTTCATTTTGGTCACACTAGAGACAGAGCGTCATGAATCTTACAAACACAAGTGTGTGTGTGTGTGTGTGTGTGTGTGTGTGTGTGTGTGTGTGTGTGTGTGTGTGTGTGTGTGTGTGTGTGTGTGTGTGTGTGTGTTTGTTTGTTTGTTTGTTTGTTTGTTGATGTCCCGTTATGATATGTGCATGTATTTTCTTTCCCGTATCATTTTTGCTGAACTCCTCTTTCATCCTGACTTTTTCTGACTTCCATTCCTCAAATCTTCCTCTCGTCCTCCATCGCCGCTCTCAGGTCAGGTCAGCTCCTTCCAACAAAGCTCCAAAATCATCATTGTAATTTAAATATGGAAGCTTAGAGATGAGGAGCGCAATCTTTCTGAGACGTCTGTGAATTATTGTGTCTGCTAAAAGCTGGATTCCTTTTGAAATGGCTCTGTGCACATCATATGCAAGAAGGAGGGAAAATTCCCATTTTCTCTTCTAATAATTTACCTCAGAAGGTATTATCCTTTTGGTGTGGACTTTCAACTTGAATAGCAGACAAAATAAGGGGCATGTTTTGTGAAATACGTGCCTATTAATCAATTTTCTGCCACAAAGCTCTGAAAAACATCCAGGTTAAAGTTTTAAATTAAAAGTAGTTAAATAACTGTTGAATTATGAAGCAAATGTCAACATAATTATGTTTCCCAACACATGAATGCTAATGAACGTATTTAGCCTTTCACTAATGTGAGGCAGAGGGAGGGACAGGATGGCATCAGATGTGCTTAAACACACATTAAAGCTCAATAAACCACACCGCATGACAGATGTAACACAAGAGGCCACGGAGTGACAGGATGGTGACAGCTTGATCAGGAAGTTTTACTTGTCTTCCTCTGACTGATCTGACAGGAAACAGACACACAGCCTCTGTATCCTGGCAACAGCCCTGTTTCTGTGCCACCACGAGATGGACGGGATGCAAGGGTTGGTGTGTGTGTGTGTGAATAAATAGATCATGAAAACACTCGTGTCCTGAATCCGATCAACCCACTGATTTTTATGTAAAATTGCATCATTTAATTATGCTGCTGCTTTATTTTTATTGTCTATTTTAAAACCAAACTACCTCCCTCTAGTGGCTGGCTGCAGTATGCATTTTAAGTCCCGCCCCCTCCATGTGTATAAGTTGCAGCTACATGTTCAAAAGTACTTTTTTCAGTGGCATCTAAACGGGGTGCCGCTGCCTCAGTCAGCAAGGGGCCATTCATATAGAAACATTTAGAGAATAAAATTAGATGATCATTTAAAAATGTCACACTACAGTTATATCAAAACTTTGTTTGCATGTTATCAAATAAAGCAACTAAACATTTTTTCTGTGTTAAAATAATTTTTCCTAAATAGATTTTAATCAGTTTGTGCAGTTTTTGACAAATATAAGTAACAATCCCATGATCCCTTATCTGATTATTCTAATCTTTCACATCTTAACATCATAAGGTCTCTCTCCAACTAAAAGGAAGGACATAAAGGTTTTTTACCTAGTAGAATATCAAACCATAGTTATTTTGCTATTGTAATAATGTTTTTATACATTTGTTTGGGCACAAATAAAGTGTTTTGTGTTGTTTTATTCAAACTTCAAATTCTATTTTAAATACTTCACAGTGAATTTTCAGACCCTCCCAAATCTATATAAGGAGCAGTTCTGATCAGATTTGTTTTCAGAGGATGTATTATTAGAAGTGAAAGGAAAGCCAGTGTGACAAACTGCATCGTATGGGTGGGGAAAAAATACAATTCTCCAAGCAGATGCAAATGTGATCCTGCAGCATCAAAAACGAGAAGCTTGTGTTAGTGCCAGGTGTAAAGCAGCCTTTTGTGTGAATGTGTATGTGTGTGTTTATGAAGGAACTTGTGAGTGTGTAGGAGTGGTAAACTTGGCTCGCTTCACAGAGATGCACACAAGAGCTAAAGATGTACATGCATGTCTGTCCACATGCAGGTGTTGGTGTGTGTATCAGTGTTAGTGATATCAGCCCATCTGGGCGTGAGATGTGTTTCTGTGTGTGTGTGTGTGTGTGTGTGTGTGTGTGCGTGCGTGCGTGCGTGCGTGTGTGTGCGTGCGTGCGTGCGTGCATGCGTGCGTGTGTGTGTGTATGTGTGTGTGTGTGTGTGTGTGTGTGTGTGTGTGTGTGTGTGTGTGTGTGTGTGTGTGTTTGTGTGAGACTTAATCCTCCCCGTCAAAATGATTTTACAGCTCTCGCTCATCTCCTTCGTCTTCCCAAACAGAGGAAGAGAAGATTAGTCTCACCTCCTCCTCTTTTGCTCAGTCTATTCCTTCATCTTCTGTTCCACAAGTGTGTTTCTATCCGTGTGTGTGTGTGGGGGGGGGGGCTCAGCGGTTTTACCTAAAGCTCTATAGAAAAAGGCTAGAGTCAAGCAGAGAGTCCTTGGCAGCTGAATGCAATTGCTGCTCAATGGACCATTTTCTGCAGCGCTGACCCTGCCATATTGAGTTTTCTGTAGAGGAATGCACACACAGACACACACATGCACACACACATAAACACACAATAGATTTTAGATGATGAAGCTGCAGTAAGACATTAAAAACCTTGCAAAAAAAGTTACACGCAAACACACAAACAGAGAGAAGCAAATGTAATCATATAAGTAAGCATAAAGACATAATACCACAAGCATATGCTGCATATCTCTTCACACACACAAGCGCGCATGCGCGCGCACACACACACACACACACACACACATATACAGAACACAGTGGGTATAAAGAATTATGTGCCCATGTTGGCTTGATTATGGTAATTACCACCTAATCACACACTTGTGAGTAGCATAATTAGCATACAGCTGTTTATACATAAGTGTGTTTATATGGGGTCAGTGTGTGTGTCAGTATGTGTGGGTGGGTGGGGGGTGGGGGTAGTGTGAGACAAAAGGTCAAGGGGAAATGGGTGGCGGTCTCCCCACAGTGGAAGTGTGTGTGATGACTTGGTGACCTCCTTATCAGCCTCTCTTTCACTTCTGACCTTTAGGCAAAACACAGTGAGGTGCTCTTGAAATTATCTCTTTTTTTGTGTTTTGACAAGACTTTTAAAGTTAAGATGGTGATGCATACTGACATTGCAGATTTGTTTTTGTTGTATTTTAGTGCCAAGACCTTTTCCTAATGGTATTTTTCTCCTTCTTTCCCATTTATGTTTTCCACATCTTGCTGTTGGACGATTCTCCTCTAAGGTAAGAAACAAATTATGTATCCAATGTTTTTATAGTTACATTCAAGCAGTGATGAAGACAAAAGACAAGATGGAAGCTGTGAAAGATTCTAGACAAATGGAAAAAGAGCAGCGGTGGTAGATCAATACTCAGGTCTGATTGAGAGAAGATAAATGGATGAATAGATTTCACAGATTGAAACACACGTTGTCTGAGAGATTGACAAACCATTTAAAGATGGAAGACAGAGAGAAAATCATACTAAGATTCTTTCCAGAGACACTTTGGCTGTGATGGATTTCTCTGTTCCCATGGCAGCACCGACACACACACACACCAGCTGCATGGTGGCATGGACACAAACACCTTTCTGTCTTCATCCAGAGGAGTTATTCCATCTAACCACATCACATAGAAACCCCTCCAGGTAGAATCCTGTAGGGAGAGATTATGTGAAATTAAATCCTTATTGTATTGAATTTATTGTATGCCCAGCTGTGAGAGTGATTACTTACTTTACTATAACAATCATTTCTGCAGTAAAACGTGACTTTTTGGTGCCTCTAGGGATAAATCATTTAGTAACGTGATTTAAAAACACAATAACTGGTTTTTAGGAAACTCTCGTTCTGTAACATCAGTTTTAACCTAAAATGTACTCCCTATTTGTACTTTATAACATGATCAGATTACAGTGGAAAGCTGCAAATAAAAAAAAAGAATGTAAACAAATGCAGTTACTGAAGACATTGTAGGTTTTTACCGGCTTTTACCTTCCTGCCTCATCCTGCCCACAGTGCAGTTTGCCCCTCAACGGCTTCAGATTTGGGGGATTTGGTGAGAAGCAGCTTTACCCTTTGTTATGAACCCCCTGTTGGCAAATCCATGTGCTTGGCCAGTGCACAACTTAACCCAACCCTGGGGGGTTGTTTAAACCAAACCAAAGAGGAACAATGAGTGAAACAGGCTTCAACAGGCTTGCAAGAAATATGAAGGATCATGAAAACCGAAGTGAAACTCAAGTGAATTCATTTCAAAGGCAAAGGAAGAAAAGACGTTCGGTTTTCATTTAACAAAGACAATAAAATGATTGTTTTGTAGATAATGCTCATTTTTAATCTGGAGACCAACAGATTTAATATATTCTTACGTGTTTATTTAACTCTGCTGTTCTGTGTGTGGACACAAAGCAATAACCAGACCATGTTTGGTTGGACTCAACAAGTCAGGAGGAGAGAAGAACAGAAAACAGATTCAACCAAACATCGCTGCTGTCACTGAAATGTATTTAAAAAACAGTTTGTATTGACTGAAATAAGAACAAAACTCACACATCTTGTTACTAAATCAGTTAGTATCAAAACAAAAGATTTTAGTTGGGACAGCAGTAGCTCAGGAGGTACAGCGGGTTGTCCGGTAATCAGAAGGTTGCAGGTTCGATCCCGGCTCTGGCCAGAGAATGCTGCTGTTGTGCCTCGGGGCAAGACACTTAACCCGCCTTGCCTGCTGGTGGTGGTCAGAGTGACTGGTGGCACCAGCATTTGGCAGAAGAAGGCACTATGCAAATACAGGCTATTTACCATTGAAATAATTAATTCACTAAGTTTTCCACACTTAAAAGCCACAACATCCCCACGTCTGCACAAATAAAACATGGCTGCAGTTTTTTTTTATTTTCTAACAATTCTCCTTACTGAACCATTATCTCACTGGGCAGAAACTGTTGGCACAAAGTCACTTAAAATCACAGTGAGCTGTTGTAGATGACAGTTTTGTGACTATGGTTGGGTCACACTTATGAAGTAACTTGAAACCAGTTGTGACCAGTAGTGCAAATATTGAAACTGCAGTTTAGTCACAAAGCGTCTCAATAACCACCCCTCACTTTATTTGCATTTTAGTCACCATCCCATCCCAGAGGGTTTTCTGAACCTTTTAGCTCGCAGAAAATAATTTTAGAAGAGTTCCCAGCAATTTTCCATGGGAGGTCCTTGGCTTTGGCCACCTCTGGCCACCCCTGCAAAGCGCCACTGTGTACAGATGCATGAAACTACCAGAAGTTATTGCACAGCTGTAATATTTTCAACACTTTTAAGTTTGTGGGACGTGTACACACAGTGGCATTACACAAGTCTGTTAACACAGTTCAAGTCCTCTTTATCACTTTACAACTGGGCAACCATACTTTACGTTTATCATAGTGTGTGACAAAAATCACAAGAAGTGGTTTGAAATCAAATGTTAGCATGCCATCAGGTGAAAACTACCCCAAAGAAATCTAGTTTTATTCTCAAATATTTAAATTTTTCTCTGCACTTCAGCAATGAATTGTTGGTAATGATCCATCTTCTTAGACACAATTTCCTCTGAGTTCTCTATTGAATTGGTCCAAGTTATAAAACTGCACTGCAGAAACAAATGCAGAAGAGCAGGAGTGCCAGCTGGCTGATTAAGACAGTCCCACTCATATGGTAATTTCTTCTTCACTCATCAGTTTGTATAAATCTTTATGGGTCCATCTCTGTGTTTATACATTTTTAAAGACTAATATTAAGATAATTTTTTTCCTGTCTCTCCTAAAGCATTTTTTGGGTCTGACTGACATTTTCTGATCAAATTAAAATACTTCAGCTTAATAATGGCATAAAGGTATTCAGAAGAGGAGGAAGGAAGCTAAAAAAGACAACTACGTCTTCTTGGAGCATTGAAAAGACAACAGAAACATACTGAATATTGATCAGCACCAGTTTGCTCCACTTTAACCTTCCACTCAAGTACACACTTTGCTTGCTGCTCTTTACCTCACTGACACAAACTGTCCTCTTCAGCCTCCTGCTGTTTCCTATTTCTCTCCCACAATCGGCTGTCCATCATTTCCTCCCCAACAGTTTTCACCTTGTCTATGACATAATGTTTCCCTCCTGCTCCTCTTCTTTTTGTTTTTCCTTCCAACCTCTCCATGCCTTTCTCCCCTTTTTCCTTCATCCTGATCTCTCTGTCTTTGCTGTTTCTACACTATTGGATCAGTCTCCTTATTGGTTAATTGATTACAGCTGAGGCTGGAAGCCTCACCACTGTCAAAACAACTCATCCTGCAATGAAACACTCTTCTTTCTTTCCAACAAGTGTTGAGGACTTGTGACTTATGGTTTACTTAGCACAGCATTTATTTAAGAGCACAGCATTTATTTAAGAAAAGTATGCATGCATACCTTTCTGAATGTAAACCTGATATACATGCCTTCCTAGTGCACAACGTATGCATCCATTAACTACTAATATACTTTTAACACATTGATGTAACTATAACCATCTTTTTATCCAGCAGAAAATATATTCAGTTCAGATAAAAGACAAGCATGACTCAGTCTTACTTTAATACGCCCAATCATGATAAGATCGAGTACATTTCTGGAAAAAGATGAATGTCCTCTCTATTATCTTTGCGTTTGAATTGGTTTGTGCATTAAACACACTGAAAGCACAAGAACAACAAAACGTTTAGTTAAAATGTGGTAAACACGCAGTGGCATTCAGTGCTGAATATAAAGTCAAGTAACAACATGATGCATCCAGCTGAACACTTGGTGATTTCAGTGTCACCACTGTCAAAAACGTGAAAAGGCCAGATGCATATGGCACTCCTCCAGTTAAAAACTGCATTTTTTCCAGCATTTTAGCTTTCACCTGTGTATTAATGTTATGGGTTATGGGTTTTTTTTGTTCTCTAAAATGTGCATCTATTTCCTTGTCCCTGCTTAACCAAGGCCAGCTCTCGTAATTGTCATGCTCAGCATGTCTGAGCTAAACTTTAACATAATGTCCCTGCAAAAACACATCCACATGCACATACATATGCATTTACACAGGAGAGATGTACGCAGTCATTTTGAAATTCTAAGCAGACTTCTGCAAATCCCCGATAAGACAGCCTCGGGCCTGCTTCAACAAATATTGATAACAGCTTTAACTATAAGACTGGTTTACTGTGTGTGTGTGTGTAGCTGTGTTTGGAAGAAGCTTCCATCCATCAGCAGACCTCCTATCAATCATCTGAAGTACAATCAGCTGAGTGGACCTCACCTATCAGAATGTGTGTGTTGGAAACAAATGACACCATGTTTAGACTTGTTCACCCAATTCATTTTCATTATATAAATTGCATTTTTTTTCTGTTGAGTCAGCAGAACTCATTTTGTCAGCCATCTTTCACTTTCTGCTCAAACTTGAGCTAACGCATGACAAACGATAGTCAGGTATAGATCTTCCTAAAGTCAACACAAATTAAGTGATGCATGATTTCAGCCTTTATTCCTGCTGTGTGTGTGTGTGTGTGTGTGTGTGTGTGTGTGTGTGTGTGTGTGTGTGTGTGTGTGTGTGTGTGTGTGTGTGTGTGTGTGTGTGTGTGTTTGAATGCTCTGAGGCAATGACTGATTGAATGTCTGGTGCCCCACTGTCAGCACACAGTTAGCCTCATTAGTAAAAGGTCTTGCTGTCCCCTCCTCTTCCTCTTCTCATATCTTCATCACATCTTCTCTCTTTTCAAGCTTCCATGATCATGTTTGGTTCCTCATTTGCTCTCTCTTCCATTTCTGTCCTTTTCTCTCATTTTTTATCATCATGATTCCCACCTGGGCAGCACCAGCTGCATGTCTCTGTGCACAAGAGCAAAGCTTGTTTTATAGTCAACATTATTATATATTAGAACCAACAAGTACTTTTTTACCTGTTATGTCCTACATGTATTGCTAAAACTGACCCTGTCTGCATAACGGCTCCTTTAAAAATATCCACATTAAGGTATGCATAATGAGTCAGTCCTGCGGCGTAGATTGTGCATGTGCCCAAGTGGTGCAAACTTTCCATGCTGCAGGTGCATTTTAGCTGTTGTTGCATATGTGAACATTGGTTTGCTTGTGTTTATTTGCAAGCATATTTTTTATTTAATAACCAACTTCCAAAGAAGTATATTTAAAAATTCCTTCTATCTTGGAAGCAGAAATTATTCAGAACAATCTGGGAAAGCAGTTCAGGATAAAAAAATATATTAATTTGTTAATCATAATGAAAATGAAAGGTTTTGTTTAGACATAATAAATAACGTATAATTTCAAAGGCAGATTTGATTTTCAATACTGAAGCAGCCGAGTGTGAAGTGGGCAACACTGGGTGTAAATAACCTGTGAAATATTGACCATTAAAGATACGTGTATGAACTGGGAACTGTGGGGATGAACTGACCAGTAGCCCTAAATAAATCCTTCATTGTAAACTAGATAGTATAAAGAATTTACAAACCCTTCAGCCTCCATTATAGCTATGTACAAGTGTTATTTATCTCTAGTGACACCTAGGGTTTAGGTAGTAAACAGTAGCAAGCATGGCACACACAATGAGCAAAGCTTTTATTAATTATATCACTAATCTGTTTAATATATCTCCAAACAAAACGGTGTAATGGTGTCTGGATAAGTTTACACTAGGAAATTATATTACTTTTGCATTTTTCCATTAGACCAAAGATTCACAAGTGATGAATGAAAACAAAAGGCAGTTAATTACTAGAAATCTCTGGAGCTGGATCACTCTGAAGAATGGAAGCAGAGCCGACTGTTTATGGTAAAGAACCTAGGAGGACCTGATCTATGGAGGCAACTATTCAATCCTCTGGTGGAAGTATAGAAATCTACTTTTATTCTGTCTGCACCACAAACCGCACCCACATGCATACAGTGGGTACGGGAAGTATTCGGACTCCATCCATTTTTCACTCTTTTTTACATTAACAAAAACCTCTTAATGACTATTTAAACCTGAATTCATTTCTTTATAATTGAAAATAGATCTATCTAAACACAGCAGCTTCAGTGTGACATGTAATGAACTGTGAAAGGAAAATAATTATTGGAATGAAGGGATATATTGCATCTCATCTTTATTATGCCCATGATACGCTTCTTAATAGAAAAGCAACTCGGTGTTCTGTTTCCCATAGCAACATCTTCTCAATCTGAGTGCTTCTTTTAAAAATGGATGATGCTGTGCATAAAATGCATCAAAAACAATAAAGCAAGAGGAATCCTTATAGTTGTAAAACATTTGAGTGTGAATTTAGAGTTTTAGTACAGCAAAGGAAATATAAAGGAGTCTCTCGGCTAAGCTGCACCTAACAGATCCTCCAGATTTGATGACAACATGTCTAATCTTCTGAAAGCTGTTTCAGAGCCAGAGTTTGCCCTCCAGGCCACATGTGGTAATGTACTTCACAGGAGTCAGTTAAAGTAGACAATCAGAGGGTGATGTTGTACCAGGGAGGGAGACCAGCATCCTCCACCAGTCAGGCCACTGCTGACTGACTGAGACAGCAGGACAAACCAATACCAGCACAACCTGATGAGATTAGATACAGAACACGTAGAAAAAGCACAACCTGACAAGTCGTCTGTCCACCTCCACGTTAAACACAAACAGTTCCTCACCTACACTCGGCTCAGAGCTATAAAGTACAGAAGTGCTGAGCCACAGGGCTGCTCTCTGCATAATTCTTCACCTGAATTAAAGAAATAAATACAATCATGATGGGTCTGCGGACCCCAGCGGTGGGCAAACGGGATCCCATAGGAGGAAAAACAACATGACACATTGAACATTTTACTGAGTCAATTTATTTTTCTTCAGATAATCTGTCTTCTCAGATGTCACAGGCATTGTTCTAGGATCCACAGAGCAGAGTGGCAACAAATTAGCCCACTTCAATTAGCACACCCATGCTGCCAGCTTGTAATTACTATTTCTGGGCTTGTTCCATATTATATTCATGCTATAATTATTCTCCAGAATTATACTCTTTGCTTACCGAAACAGCGTATGGTGCATTTACTTCCCTCCGGAGTTTCCTCTGCTCCATCAATGCCAGCACGTTTTTATAACGACACCATTTATTCTTTGTTTTCTTTCTACCGGCTGATCAAGCATCGATTGACTTTAGTCGTATTTTTTTGGAGGGGGTTATTTTAGTAATTCATTGACACCTCATTATTTTTACATGGCAACTTGTACCGCAACTGTTGATCAGCTGCTACTCACAGTTCTGGAGATCTAAGACATGGTCCTGGTCTAATGCCAAACCACATTGTCCGAACCCGGACAAATGAGCTTCCCTTAACTGAAATATTTCATGGTAATTCTAACAATTTGAATCAAATGTAATTAAAGGGGCGGGGCAGAATGTTAACATGCGGTTATGTGAATAAAGACACTTTAAAGCTGTTTTTATCAGGTCATCATTTAAAAAGAAATACGTTGTACTTTGCTAATTGAAAGAAAAATTAGTGAAGTCAACAGGAAGTAGTTCCTTCTCTGAACAACAAGTATTGCTGTAGTGGAAATAGCAGCTGCTAAAACTGCAACAGAAGAAGAGTTTGCAGGAGGTAGGCCTAATCTCAATAATCACACTGCCCCCCACTGTCTTCTGGGAAGTGCACAGCAAGGCTTCGAGTGCGCAAATAATTGCTGAATTGGGACAGTGACCGTTACAACATCGACCACAACGCATGCCGGGATGCTGGTTGCTGTTTGTCCTACTTCAGAAAAAAAAATCTTTATTAGCAACTTTTAGACAAACAACTGACATAATTTACATTCATTGTAGACTACATTGAATCTTAGCATGGATATCAGGACCTTGAGACGTGGCAGACCTGTTTACTTCAGCTCCTACTTTTTGTGCTCTAATTCCTCTTAAAACCTGCTTTTTCCTGTCACTGATCTCTGGATTTTGTGATTTTGTTGGAACTTTGTTGGACCTTTGTTTATTTTTTGGATTCTTTGACTTCTTGGACCTTTATTTGGAATACAAATCTTTTGGATCCGACAGAGGCAGTTCAGCTAAAGTGTAAGCAACCTTGAAGCCATCTTGAATGTCTATCCTCCTGCTCCTTCTGCCCCACAGTGATGCCTTTATGCTTTCTAAAGCAAATAAAAGAATTGAAAACCTTAAAGAGGATATACGATGACTCTCTGCTGAACTGCAAAAGAAGGAAATGGTGCTAGTTTTAGATCTCGTTTTCCTGTCAGTTTGAAGATAAAACATCCATGCAAAACTCTACTCCAAGACACCATTGCTTGGGATCCCTCTGCACCACGAAATCCGACTTCCAGCTCTACTCCTGACCAATTTTCATCTTGGCCAGAGGTTGTGGTACATGGCTGTAGGAGAGCCCCTGTGGTTGATCCCAACCCCCCACCTGACCTCAATCTTTCAAACCGCTCCTCTTCACTTGCTGAGGAACAACCAGCTGATTCCTCCAGGCCTCCTCTTCCCTCCCAACCATCTGATCCCACCCAGCAGGAGCCTGTAGTCTGGAAGATGCAACCTCAGCAGTCTCTTTTCCTCCCAGACCTCCCTGATGCCCGACGCTAAATACTAAAGGATGCTATGCGTCAACACTCTGCTGGACCTCCTGCTCTGCTCAGGAGGTGAGCTCCTCCACGGCAAACCCTCCACCTCAAACCCTCCAGTTCCCAGACACCACAGGAACCCAAACCCAGAATCCTCCACTACTCCACGGGAATACAAATCAGGAGCCCTCTACACCCCATCCACTGTTTTCACCGACCACTTTGCTGGTAGGTGGTTCAATAATCAGGAATGCCCGCTTTTTTAAAGTCATGACGACATGTTTTCCATCAGCCACCATACCTGCTCTCCTGGATAAACTTCCTGGTCTGCTGTGCTCCATCCCAGCTTCAGTTAAAAGAGTGATCATTCATGTGGGATCAAACAATGTTACACACCTGGAGTCTGTCATCACTCAACAGCATTTTAACCATCTCTTTGACATTCTGAAGAGCAGTTTTCATCTCCGGCCCGATCCCCACAGTTTCTCGTGGATATGGACGTTTTAGCCGTCTGCTCTCTCTCCACTCCTGGCTTCAGTCTGCTTGCAGGTCCCACAGTTTTGGTTTCATCGATAATTTTAACCTGTTTTGGAACCGTTTCTCCTTTTTCAGGTGAGATGGTATTCACCCTAACCGGCATGGCTCAAGAATGCTAACCACTAACATCCGGTATGCTGTGCAGTCCCATAGATATACATCTATGGTCATGGACGTAATTTTCACTTGAGAAGTGTTGGGGGGGATGCGGGGGGGGGGAGGGGAGCGGGGGATCTTTACAGTATTGCTCTAATGGGAAACAGGTTTCAACACAAACGGCTGATTTACGCTTGGTCTTAGTGCTCATCCAGTGTCAATTTAATATAGCGTAATATTGTTTTTGGATGGTAAAAAGTGCA